>NW_027514417.1:300000-600000 GCF_048772815.1 Callospermophilus lateralis
AATATTTCTGCATTGGCTCAGTTGGTAGGAGCCAAAAGTTGGCTGACTAATGTTTCTGGTACTGTTAGGGAAAGTGAACGAGGTAATAGACTTACATCTGTTTCATTCAACTCTCTGTTGTATAATGCCACAATGCCTCCTGCAATAGTCTGTGTCCAATCCCCCTTCTTATTCCTTTTGGCTAAGGCCACCTTGTCGGGGATGCTGGATTGTTCTCATACTACCAGTCTCTTATCTGAGTGTTGGAATGGTTCCTGGACTGTAGCAGTGGTTATGAAAATTCCAACTTTTGTCCCAATCCCGGTCACTGCAGATCCTGATAAATTCCCTATTGTTGAGCTACTTAGAGTCAGCAGAGATTTTGGAATCACAGCGGCTATAGTGACAGCCGTGGCGGTATCTGCTGCTGCAGCGGTTACGGCCGGAGTGGCTATGGCCAATCAAGTAAAAACTGCTGCCACCATTAATCAAGTTGTCCAACAAACTTCCACCATACTTGAATCCCAAAATACAATTAATCAACATATTTTGTCGGGGATTTTAGCTGCCAACCAAAGAATAGATTTACTCCAAGCTCAGGTAGAAGAATTGGCTGACTTAGTGCTTTTGGGTTGTGTTGACCAACGTGCACATTTATGCATAACCTCTGTCAGATTTAATGATTCCAGGAATGTTTCCCGCATCATTGGCGAATATTTGGTTGGAAATTGGTCCATGGAAGTGGAAGACATGATCCAGTCTCAACTAACCCAGATAGGTGTCTTGAATAACACCCGTGTTGATCCCGTGACTTTTGGTCAATTCACCGATTGGATATCTTCTGCTTTTTCCTTTTTTAAAGAGTGGGTGGGGGTAGGCATTTTTGGTGCAATGTGTTGCTTCGGTATGTTTCTCTGTTTGTGGTTTCTCTGTTGCCTCAAGGCCCGCAATGCTCACGATAAGGCTATGATCATCCAAGCTCTTGCAGCTTTAGAAAATGGCAATTCACCTCAAGTCTGGCTTGCGCATCTTAAACCGTAAATCTTTGACATGGTCGTTGCACCCCAAGTTATTATAACATTGCACTGGGATCGGCATGTCTTTCCTCGTTATTCTCTTAGTGTTGGAAAGCCCTTGCACTCTGCCGGTCTTGCTGCCATTGCACGCAGGTGGGTTTCCACACTAATGCTTCTCTATCACCTTAAAGTCCGTGCCTTTCTTTCAGGGTGCTGTCAACTCGTTTGTCGTTGTGTACAGCCACAGTTCAGCCTCAGCTGTCCCCCTTCGTCCACCTTCGTCATGATACAGGATGCGAGGCAAGGCACTGCACTTGAGTGATCCTTGAAGTGGACCTCAAGGAGAGCATGTCCTATTGCATGCGGGTTTGATGTCCACGCCCCGCCCCACGAAAAAGGCGTCGGCTGATATGGCTTCAGATCTGGGGAAGGGCCCTCCTTAGGACTGAGCCATACTATGCAGCCACTTCTGCACAGTGGGATAGGACCTCTACTCTCGCCTGTATTGTTTTCAGAAAACAGAAAGGGGGAACTGTGGTGAGCCGCTTCTGCAGATTATGGTCGCCATTGCAGGATGGCGCTGGCTCCACTGTGGTCTGTAACAAACAACTCCTTTTTGGGAGAGTTGGTGCATGGTTTTTCAGCACCCTGTGAGAAAGTTCCACGTGGCAGCTTTGCATTGGGGCTTGGGATGCTTTATTAAGGCTGGGAGGGGCATCCAACAAGGAAGAAGAAGAAATATCAAGGGCCTGAATAAACTGCTGAAAGAAGATTCCTGAGTTGCGTCTTCCTTGTGGGCAAGGGGTCTTGACATTTGTGGAGTGTTTACATTGTCCCTTACTTTTGGAAACTCCTCTACCACCCCCAAAGTTGTGAAAATTGAGCAGTTTTCATTGCAGATATATATTCACAGATTTTTCTAACTCTTCTCCTCTAACTGTGTCATACTTGGGGCGAAGGTAATGTCACAGCATTGTTCTGGATGAGATTGAAAAGATTTTTGTGTAGCAAATATTTGCATACACATTGGATCCATTTTTCAATTTTCCATTTGAAATACTGAATACATGACACTATCCCATACCCTACTAGCCTTTGACTATTCATCCTAATATGATGGAGAAAAATAACCTAAACAGAATACAAATACAAGCAGTTTAGAGGAGGCATGGTATATAGTTGAACTTTCCTTTTGCATGATAAACGGTAGGTGTTATAAATCTAGTCAATTTTTAATTAAAATAGTTCTCTATGTGTTTTTAAAATTAACTACTATGTGAATTCCTGTCTCCCTTTCTCTGTAGCCTATTCATCATCACATGTATTTTTATATGCACTTATAAAATCCTACCTGGTATTATAGGTACATTTTTGTGAGGTTGCTGACTTGGCAGGTACAAATTGTGAGAAGAGATCACTCCTCCTAAATGCTGTTGGAACTGAAAATTCCACCTATAGGGGAGCTTCCTAGTTGACCAACATTATACGTAAACTCATGTTCAGTAAAATAAATATTTTTACATATGTGGATGATATATATTTAAAGATGAATTTCGATTGGCATATATATTAGTACTTTTTAATGTGTGTGTGTGTGTTTTGTGTATATATGTATACGTGTATATATATATATATATATATATATATATATATATATATACACTCTCCAGATTTTTCAAACTATGAAATATATGTGTCTTATTTAAATTCCCTAAATTCATTCATGTTCATGGACTTAGATTTATAATCAACTTTTCACAATATTATTCTTAGAAATATTCATCCACCTTAAATACATATTTGTTTACTAGTAGTGAAAACTAACTTCAGTGAATGGTGTATACAAATCCTAATAATTCTACAGTAATTGACCGAGTCAAACATCAATGCAAGTATATTCCTATGGGACATGATATGTAATTTGATGTTTATTTTTATTCAACATTGGTACATTATTATTTCTTCAGTTTTTGCACATCATAGGATATATATTTCATCCACAAGTGAGCAAATTTATAGGCATTTGTTTCAACTTTAATCACTTCCTGCTTCAGAACATATGTATTGTCAGGGTTTCTTGACTGGATTTTTCATGAGACTTCTTTCCAAACACATTATTTTCGATTTCCATAATCACTTTAGAAGCAAAACTCACACACTCTTCATGATAAACCAAAACACTAATATTACCATTAGATGAATAACTGGTTGGAATGAATGATTGTATATCCATATAAGATTTCCTGTAATTTTCAGATATCAATTCAAACCATTATTTAAAGTTGGAACAATTTATATTATTTATTCACAGTATGGTCTATTCATGCTTTATCTCTATATTCATAAACACAGGGTACACCTATTTTTACCCCCAATACTAATTTATACGTCTTCAATATATTGCTCCCAGAAATGGTGGAAGAAATACTTATGTCACCTGATTTATGTATACATTTTATCACAGTAATATTCTGGACAAAAATTGTAAAGGTCACACTTATGATTCTACCAAAGCCTAAATGGAAAGTGAACATAGATTACTAAAAACATCTATTTCAAGGTTGCCTAATGCTCTCAAATGTCAATCCTATTGGTAAGTACGTATTTCTTTCTTTCTAAGATTATATATTCAAACTCAACCCTGTTGAAAATGTCTAATCCTCTCACTCACTTTATACATTGCCTGATTTAGTAATGCCTCTATTGATATCTGCTTTTCTACATATTTTCCCCAGTTCATGATAGTGACTGACTCTTCATATGTGCTGACATATACATTCGCTCTCTAACTGAATCCCTATTGCTAAAGAACTTTTGTTCCAAATCATATACTCACTCTTCTTCCTAAACCTACCGACTATCTTTCAAATCCTAATGACTATCCTTTTTTGAGTGGATGTTCTCTTCTACATTCAATCTTCCAAGGTACAAGGTCCTGTGCCATTGTATATCAAATTTTCTGAGACATCTGTGCAGAACATAATTCAAAGCAAAGTATCCCAATCAAGGGCCCAATGCCCTTGTGGGTTTTAAATCATACCTAGATTTCTGTTTTCATAATTATATTTCACCTCTACATTCTTGTAAATATCGCAGGTTCCCAATACAATTATTCATGGAGCAGAATGATTTCTAACCCTAATCAAACCTGTTATTAACCCTAAACATACACTGTTCCCTCAATCTCATTTTACAGAAGAGCAGGGACAGAGTTGTTCTTACAATACAGGAAAGTAGGGGACATTCAACCTGCTGAGAACCTCAAAGGTCCATGCAGAAATGATACCTGGAGAAGTTGTAGGCAGGTATGAAGGACCTAAGAGAGCAAAGGCCAATTTGCATGGCAAACAACCTGGTCAGGATGAAAGGATGTTTCTGAATCAGGCTCTCTCTTCTTATTGTGGAGAAGATGGACCAAACCAGGCCTGTGTGGAGAGCTGTTCCCGGGTGCCTATGATTGATATACCATTCTAACTTGTGAAAGTGTCGGAGAAAGTAGGGACAGCCACCATCTCACTGGACCTTTGGAAGCAATTGTTAGGACAAAGGGGTTGCCAAGGCAGTGACCTCATTCAGTTCCAAAGAAAGTGATGTACCTCATTTCCTTGGTGATGGAACTCTCTGAACTTGGTATCCAAGAAGCCAGGCACCCAGATGCATTCCCAGTCCCAGTCCCAGTGGGCTCACTTGTGTGGATTTACCAAGGACAGTTAGTCTTTCTTGGTACCTACTGATGTGAGGATGGCAAAATGCCAGGAGAGCTCTTAAGAGGGACCTTTCCTGATAAAGCAGGTAGTGGCTCACCACTTTTTCCTGACAACTTCACAGTGTTGGCCAAGGAAACAAGAGAGGGTACAGGCCATTTCGGGGGAACATAGTATGGCCCACCAGTCAGAGGACACACCGGATAGTCAAAGACTTACTTGGGGGAAGGAGGTGCCTTTGTGAGTGTGGGTTTGTTGTTTTCTCTCATGTTCTGAGAATAGGTAGGAAAGGCGTTTTTTTTTGTTTGTTTGTTTGTTTGTTTGTTTGTTTGTTTGTTTGGAGTGAACTGTTTCTAGTAAGTCGTTTGACAAGGTGAGTGTTTCTATGTCTGTGTATCCCACTGTGTCCGTGGTTGTAGACACGAGAAAAGACAATGCAACAATGGATGTGTCCTGTCTACTAGAAAACTTCCCAGAATTCATCCTGTCTAACTTATGAATGGATTGTGGCTTTCCTTATGGATGGGCAAAACCTACTACCTTCCTAAGTCCCATTTTTTCTTCCTGAATTCTGGCCACTCTCCAGAATAGGATCATGTATTTGTGTCCAAGATAGGTGCCAACTCCAACATCTGTGACATGGCCTTGTACTGGATAGCTGAATGGAATGGCCAGTATCTCAGAAAACTCAGATATCAGTGTGACCAGGAAACTCTCAGTGGAGAAACCCTGCTTTGGGTCATTTGCTAACCTATTGTTCTGTTGCCCTGAATTTCAGGAACGTCTTTGCCTCAGGCCACCCCTTTATGAACCCTGAAGAAAACAGTTTTCAAATGTAAATGAATGGGCATCACCTTGGATTCTTTGCTTAATTTCTTTGGAATAGGATGTGTCTGAATCAGCCTCTTGGCCCTGTGTGAGGCTGTGGCTTATATTCTCAGCAGCTGATGGATCTAAAGAAAGATTCCATGTGTGCATCCAAAACCAAAATGGCAAAATGTTCAGTCATTGTGAATGAATTCTATTGCCTTCCTCTGTTAGGTTCCTGAAATCCATCAAGTGAGAATAGGGATCCTTTGGATCAAATGAGTTCCTCAAATCTCTGCAGAAGGGCTTCTCTTTTCTCCTGATTCCAATTCACATAAAGAATCTAAACCCCACAGTCAGAAGGCCTCAAATTGGAGAAGCGGAGCAGTATTAAGGGCAGGAATATTTGATCACTCCGGTTTCACAGGAAGGGTTTCCAGCCCACCCTGACTTTAGCCAAATGAGGGACATGGAGCTTATTTTGGACACTCTTTGGAATGTGCCCCTCATGGAAAGCTCCAACCAGAGGTTATGATGAGTGTCTACATGGAAGAAGATGGAAGCCATGTGGGAGTGTTTTGGTTTTAATTGTGGTCATTTGTTTGGCGGTGTGGAGAGATGACTGGGTCAACCTGGGCTTGAACTCTGGTGTGATTCCCCTTAGAGACTGCGTTCTGGAACTGACTCAAAGAAGTATTGTCATAAATTGTGTTGGGATTTTATGAGGCCACGCATGAGAGTCGCCCTTGGAAACAGAGAGCTTGGCCCAGGGTGGCTTTCCTCAGAGTACTGAGAATCTCAGCCAGGATATCACAGGATTTTATTCTTTAATACTTGGCAGCAATAGTTGAGAGTCAAAACACACATGGAACTCATATTGGAGAACTCAATGGGCCTGGCATCATGTGACCTTTTGTCCACTCTTTTGGAAGCCTTGCATGTGAGAGTTCTCCAGAGCTTTCTTTGAAATGAACTTCCTCAACTTTTAATGGTTCCTGAATGAATTGAAACCCACAGTGCCTCCAACTTCATCCTTGAAAAATGGCTACATAAATACCATGAAATTTTTGAAATTCCCATGACCTGGTTGCACTGGAGAACCTTTGGATGTTCTGTTGCTGATCATGAGTGTACCAGACCGTGCCTTGTTTGACTGGGTTTCATGAAAATGGTGTAGAACAGAGATGCCAGTATATTGAAGCCTGCAGAGCAGTGGGCCAAGAGCTGTGGTGTGCAGGTGTGTGAAAAAATATCTGTGGTTGAGACATGTGGATCTCCCATTGACTTCCAAATAGCTTGTGGCTGACATGGTGCAGCCAGCAGGCTCTTTCTTGTAAAGGCATCTTTTAATATGGAGAGGTTTCAGGGCAATCTTCAGAATAGGGTTGCTATGGTCAAGGAGAAAGCTATGTGGGATAGAAGCCTGTTTGGTGCATTCTCCTGCAGACCCTGACAAACCACATGTGACATAACTCCCTCCAACACTGTGTCCCAGATGAACTCCTTGTATTTCATGAAGCAAATACCAAACTCCCAGTGCAGGAGCAAGAAACACCATGGAAAGTGGAGGATGACCAAATGGCTTCACAGTCCACACGGGGAGACACTTACCCACAGTGGCCACAGTTTACATACAAATGGAGAATTCGGCACTGCTGTCTCATGTTCACTGGACATAGATGCAGGGTCAGCTTTGATGTTCTCACTACAAAGGAACATAGTTTCTGACAAGCTCCTGAGAACAACAAATATTTCAAGTGTCCAACCACAGAGGCAGTTTCTCAAGAAGTATTATTCCGGCAGAGCTCCATGTACATGGAGTGTTTACCCTGTCCCTTAGTTATGGAAATTCCTCTACCACCTCCAAGGTTGTGAACTCCTGATTATTTTCCATTGCAGATATGTATTCACATATTTTCTAACTATTTTCCTCTAATTGTGTCTTACTTGGGGTGAAGGTAATGTAAAGGCATTTTTCTGGATGAGAGTAGGAAGATTTTTGTGTAGCACATATTTGCTTACACATTGGATACATTTTCCTATTTTCCATTCGACATACTGAATCCCTGACAATAACCCATACCCAACTAGACTCTTACTGATAATCCTAATATGATGGAGAAAAATAACCCAAACAGAATAGAAATACAAGCAGTTCAGTGAATGTATCACATATATTTGGACTTGCCTTTTGCATAACAAATTGTAGGTGTTTCAAATCTTGTCAATTTTAATTGATATAGTTCTCCATGAGTTTTTAAAGTTAACAACTATGTGAATTTCTGTCTCCCTTTCTCTGTAGCCTATTCAGCACATGTATTTTTATATGCACATATAGAATCCTACCTGGTATCACAAGTACATTATTGTGAGTGCATGCATTGGCAGATACAAATTGTGAGAAGAGATCAGCCCTCCTAAACACTTTTGGAATTTAAAATTCAACCTATGGGTGACCTTCCTAGTGGAATATTATACATAAATCCATTTTCATTAAAATATAAATTTTTCCATCTCTGGAGGATATATATATCATGATGAATTTCGATTGGCATATATATTGCTACATTTTAATGTCTCTGTGTGTGTGTTTTGTATATATATATATATATATATATATATATATATATATATATATATATACTGTCCAGATTTTTCAAAATATGAAATATATGTGTCTTATATACACTCCCTGAATTCATTCATGTTCATGTATGTGGATTTATAATCAACTTTTCACAAGATTTTTCTCAGAAATATTCATCCACGTGAAATACATGTTTGTTTCCTAGTACAACAAACTCACTACAGTGAATGGTGGTTACAGATCCTAATATTGCTACACTAACTGACTCAGTTTAACATCAATGCAAGTAGATTCCTATGCGACATGGTGTGTATTTTGAGGTTCATTTTCATTCAACACTGGTATATTACTATTTCTTAAGTTTTTGAACATCATAATATATATATTTCATCCACAAGTTCACAAATTTATAGGCATTTGTTTCAGTTTCCATCATTTCCTGCTTCAGAACACATGATTTCCTCCAGGTTTCTTGACTGGCCTTTTCATGAAACTTCTTTCCAAACACATTATTTTCGATTTTCATAATCAATTTTAAAGCAAACCTCACACACTCTTCATGATAAAGCATAACCCTAAAATTACCATTAGATGTATAACTGGTTGTAATGAATGGATGTATATCAATATAAAATTTCCTGTATATTTTCAGATATCAATTCAATCCATTATTTAAAGTTGGAGCCAGTTATATTATTTATTCACAGTATGGTCTATTCATGCATTTTCTCTATATTCAGAGACACAGGGCACACCTATTTTTACTCCCAAAATTAATTTATATGTCTTCAAAAACTTGTTTGCAGAAATGGTGGAAGAAATACTCATGTTCCCTTATGTACATATACATTTTATCACAGTAATATTCAGGACACAAAATGCAAAGTCACATTTATGATTGTACCAAATCCTAAATGGAAAGTGAGCATGGATTACAAAAATCATCCATCTCCAGGTTGCCTAATGCTCTCAATTGTAAATCCTATTTGTGACTATATATTTGTTTCCTCCTAAGATTATATTCTCAACCTCAAGCCTGTTGAAAATGTCTAATCCAATCACTCACTTTATTCTTTTCCTGATTTCCTAATATCTCTATTGATATCTACTTTCCTACATATTTTCCCCAGTTCATCTTTGTGACTGACTCTTCACATGTTCTGACATTTACATTCACTCTCTACTCGAAACCCTCTTGCGAAAGAACTTATGGTCCAAATCATTTACTCACTCTTCTTCCTAAACCTACGGACGATCATCCTAATCCTAATGAGTATCTTTTTTTGACTGGATGTTTTCTTCTACATTCAATTATCCAAGGTACAAGGTCCTATGCCATTGTATATGGATTTATCTGAGATAACTGTGCGGAACATAATTCAAAGATAAGTATCCAACTCAAGGGCCCAATTTGCCCTTCAGGGCTTCAAATCTTACTTAAATTTCTGTTTTCATAATTATATTTCCCCTTTCTTGTAAATATCACAGGTTTCAAGTACCATTATTCATCCCACAGAATGATTCCTAACTCAAATTGAACATGCTATTAACCCTAAACATACACTGTTCCCTCAATCTAACTTTACAGAAGAGCAGGATCAGAGTTGGTCTTACAAAAGAGGAATGTAGGGGATCTTCCACCAGCTGAGAACCTCAAAGGTCCATGCAGAAATAATCCCTGGAGAAGTTGTAGGCAGCCATGAAGAACCTGAGAGAGCACAAGTCATCTTCCATGGCAAACATCCTGGTCAGGATGAAGGTTTGTGTCTGAATCAGCCTTTCTCTTCTTAATGTAGAGAAGATGGACCAAACCAGGCCTGTGTGGAGAGATGTTCCTGGGTGCCTATGGTTGATATACCATCCTAACTTGTGAAAGTGTCACAGGAAGTAGGGGTAGCCTCCATCTATTGGGACCGTTGAATGGAACTGTTAGGACAAAGTGGTCGCCAAGGTAGTGACCTCATTCTCTTCCTGAATGAAGTGACCTACCTCACTTTCTTGGTGATGGAACTATCTGAACTTGGGATCCAGGAATCCAGGCACCCAGAGAGAGTCCCAGTCCCAGTTCCAGTGGGCTCAGTTTTTTGAAATAACCAAGGACAATGTCAGTCTTCCTTGGTACCTACTTATGTGAGGATAGCCAAATGCCAGCAGCGCTCTGAAGAGTGTACTTTTTCAGAAAGCATGTAGTTGTTCATCGCTTGCTCTTCACAACTCCTCAGAGTTGGCCAAGGAGACCAGATCTGAGACAGGACAAGCCATTTCAGGAAAATATAGTAGGGCCCACGAGTCATTGGACACTCCTGATGGTCACAGACCTATTTGTGAAAACGAGGTGCCTTTGTGGGTGTGGGTGTGAGTTTGTGATTTTGTCTCATGTTCTGAGAATAGGTAGGAAAGGTGGTTTCTTTGGTTTGGAGTGGACTGTGTCTGGTAAGTCCTTTGAGGAGCCGAGTGTTTCTATGTCTGTCCATCTCTCTGTGACCTTGGTTGTAGATATTAGAAAAGAGAATGCATCAATGAATGTGTCCTGTGTACTAGAAATCTTCCCAGAATTCATCCTACCCAATTTATGAAAGGAATTCAGCTTGCCTTATGGATGGGCAATGCCTACTATCTTCCTAAGTTTCTCTTTTCTTCCTGAATTTTGCCACTCTCCAGAATAGGATCATGGTTTTGTGTCCAAATTATTTACCACATCCAATCTCTGTGACATAGCCATGTACTGGATAGCTGAAGGGAATTGGAGCATCTCAGAAAACCCAGATATCAATGTGACCAGGAAAGTCTCAGTGGGGAAACCCTGATTTGGGCCTATTGCTTACCTATTCTTCTGTTGCCCTTAATGTCAGGAAGGCCTTTGCCTCTGGCCACACCTTTGTGAAGCCTGAACAAAACAGTTTTCAAATGGAAATGAATGGACATCACCTGTGGCTCTTTGCTTAATTGCTTAGGAAAGGGATGTGTCTGAATCAGCCACTTGGCCCTGTGTGAGGCTTTGGCTTAGATTCTCAGCACCTGATGGATCTAAAGAAAGATCCCATGTTTGCATCCATAACCAAAATGCCAAAAAGTGCAGTAATTGTGGATGAAGTCTCTCGCCTTCCTCTGTAAGGTTCCTGACCTCCATCAAGTGAGAATAGGGATCCTTTGGGTCAAATGAGCTCTTCAAATCCCTGCAGAGTCTAGCCCATAGTTGCTTGTGTTGTCTCATGACTCCAAATCACATACATAATCAATACATGACAGTGAGTAGGCCTCAAATTGGAGAAGCACAGCAGTATTTAGGGCAGGCCTATTTGATCACTCCTGTTTCACAGGAAGTGTTTCCAGGCCACCCAGACTTTAGGCAAATGAGGGGCAAGGAAGTCTATTTTGGACACTGTCTTGTGCTGCACCCCTCATGGAAACATACAGCCAGAGGTTATGATGAATGTCTATATGGATAAAGATGGGGGTCATGTGGGAGTGTTTTGGTTTAAATTGTGGTCATTTGTGTGGCAGTTGGAAGAGATGACTGGGTCCACCTGCTCTTGAACTCTGGTGTGATTTCCCTTAGAGACTGAGTTCTGGAACTAACCTCAGAGAAGTATTGCCATGAATTGTGTTGGCATTTAAGGAGGCCATGCATGAGAGTCACCCTTGGAACCTGAGATCTAGGCCCAGGTGGCTTTCCAGAGAGCACTGGAAATCTCAGCCGGAATATCACATGATTTTATTCTGAAAAACTTGGCAGCCATAGTTGAGAGTCAAAACACACATGGACCTCACATTGTAGACCTCAACAGCGCTGGCTTCATGTGACCTTTTGGACACTCTTTGGGAAACCTTGCCTGTTATCATTCTCCAGAGCTTTCATTGAAATGAGCTTCCTCACCATTTAATGGTTCCTGAATAAATTGAAACCCACAGTGCCTCCAACTTCATCCTTGAAAAATGGCTAGATAAATAAAATGAAATTTTTGAAATTCCCATGACCAGGTGGCACTGGAGAACCTTTGGATGTCCTGTTGCTGATCAAGAGTGTACCAGACAGTTCCTTGATTGACTGGGTTTCATGAAAATGGTGTAGAACAGAGATGCCATTAAGTTAGAGCCTGCAGAGTAGTGGGCCTAGAAAGTGGTGTGCAGTTGTGTGATAATACATTTGTGTTGTGGCCATGTAGATCTGCCATTGGCTTCCAAATTGCTTGTGACTGACATGGTGCAGGCAGGAGACCCGTATATGTAAAAGCATGTTTTTATATGGAGAGGTTTCAGGGCAATGTTAAGAATCAAGTTTCTATGCACAAGTTGGCAAGCTATGTGGGAAAGAAGCCTGGTTGGTGCATTCTCCTGCAGACCCTGACCCACCGCAAGTGACAGAACTCCGTCTAGCACTGTGTCCCTGTTGAACTTCTTGTATTTTGTGAAGGAAATACCAAACTCCCAGTGCAGCAGCAAAAAACACCACGAAAAGTGGAGGATGACCAAATGGTTCCACAGTCCCCACGGAGAGACACTTAGACCCATGTGGCCACTGTTTACCTACAAAGAGTGAATTCAGAACTCCTGCCTCAAGTTTACTGGAAAATAAGAAACAATATCCTTCAGGTCACATAGATGTAGACCCAGCATTGATGGTCCCACTACAAAGAAAGCTAATGCTCCTGGAAATAACATATATTTCAAGTGCCCAACCTCAGAGGAAGTTTCTCAAGATGTCTTTAGGCTAGCAGACCTCCATGTTTGAGGAGTGTTTACCATGTCCCTTACTTTTGGAAACTCCTCTACCACCTCTAAGGTTGTGAACTCCCGAGAATTTTCCATTCCAGATATGTATTCACAGATTTTCTAACACCACTGTTCTAACTGTGACTTACTTCAGACGAAGGGAATGTCAAAGCTTTGTTCTGGATGAGAGTGGGATGATTTTTGTGTAGCACATATTTGCATACACATTGGATTCATTATCGTATTTTCCATTTGAAATATTGAATCCCAGACAGTAACCCATAACAAACTAGACTCTGACTACTAATCCTAATATGATGCAGTAAAATAACCCAAACAGAATAGAAATGCAAGCAGTTCAGTGGAGGCATGGTGTAGAGTTGGACTTGCCTTTTGCATAAAAAAGGGTAGGTGTTATAAATATAGTCAATTTTCTGTTGAAATAGTTCTCCATGTGTTTTTAATGTTAACAAATATGTGAATTCCTGTCTCCCTCTCTCTGTAGCCTATTCAGCACATGCATTTTTATATACACATATAGAATACTACCTGGTATCACACGTACATTTTTGTGAGGTGGCTGACGTGGCAGATACAAATTGTGAGAAGAGATCACTCCTCCTAAATGCTGTTGGAACTGAAAATTCAATGTATGGGTAAACTTGCTAGTTCAACAGCATTATGCATAAATCTATCTTCAATAAAATGAATATTTTTGGATCTGTGGATGATATATATTTCATGGTGAATTTCGATTGATATATATATATTGCTATATTTAATGTCTCAGTGTGTGTTTGTGTGTGTGTGTGTGTGTGTGTATACACACACACTCTCCAGATTTTTCAAAATATGAAATGTATGAGTCTTATTATACACTCCCTAAATTAATTAATATTCATATATGTGGATTTATAATCAACTTTTCACAAGATTATTCTCAGAGATATTCATCCACCTGAAATACATATTTCTTTCCTAGTACTGAAAACTAACTTGAGTGAATGGTGCATACAAATCCTAATATTTCTACAGTAACTGACCCAGTTTAACATCAATTCAAGTAGATTCCTATGGGACATGATGTGTATTTAACGTTAATTTTTGTCAACACTGGTACATTACTATTTCTTCAATTAATGCACATCATAGGATATATATTTTATCTACAAGTTAGCAAATATTTAGGCATTTGTTTCACTTTCAATCACTTCCTGCTTCAGAACACATGTACACTTCCGGGTTTCTTGACTGGTCTTTTCATGAGACTTCTTTCCAAACACATTATTTTCAATTTCCATAATCACTTTTGAAGCAATACTCACACACTCTTCATGAGAATCCGTAACCCTAATATTACAATTAGATATATAACGGGTAGGATTAAATGTATTATATCAATATAAGATTTTCTGTATATTTTCAGATATCAATTCAATCCATTATTTAAAGTTGGAACCAGTTATATTATTTATTCACAGTATTGTCTATTCATGCATTATCTCTATATTCATAGACACATGGTTCACCTATTTCTATCCCCAATACTAATTCATACATCTTCATTATATTGCTCCCAGAAATGGTGGAAGAAATACTCCTGTCACCTGATCTACATATACATTTTATTAAAGTAATATTCTGGACACACAAAGGAAAGTTCACACTTATGATTGTACCAATGTAAAGGTCGGCCAAGCATTGGAGGAAAAAACCAGGAAGAGACTGTCTCATGAAACAGCAAAGGGCTTTTTGGGGGTCCAGCATGCTGGGGCTCAGAGCTCACTTCAATAGAGAAGAGAGCCCTGAGAACATCTTAAGCAGAGCTTATGTACTCTACTTGGTGAGGGCAGGGAGGGAAATTTATTGATTGGTCAGGTCGAGTGAGTGGTTTGCGTGCCAATGGGAGAGGGAGTACATTCTGCAGTTTGGCAGTTGGGGACAGCACATTCTGGGAACAAGATTAGCAAACAGTTCTCAAGATTTCAACAGTGTTTTGTTAAGCATACAGAAAAACAGGTATTACAAGTACCTATTTTATTAACCTTTCATTCCCCACTTCTCATTCTGGTTACTTTTAATCATAAAAGTGATCATTGGGGGGTCTCTGATTTTATGTCTCCTAGTGAGGTATATTGTTATCTGATTACCATAAGTTTAACTTATCCAATTTGAGCTTGTAGAAAAGAAACTACACGGTTGAGCAAACAGGTTCCTACAATTAGCATTAATATGAGGATTGTTAATGGACTGGCCAGGGTTGATAAAAGCGTAGGTAACCAGGGGGACTATGTGAACAAAGACACAAACCAAACTTTATGTGCCCCTCTCCTTTGTTGATGCTCTTCAAGGCATCTTTTTAACTTACTCATAAATTTTTTTACAACTCCAGTATGGTCTGCATAAAAACAACATTCTTCCCTCAATGCAGCACAAAGGCCCTCTTCTCTCATGAAGAGGAGGTCCAACCCTCGCCTGTTCTGTAAAACAAATTCAGAGAGAGAGGTTTAAGAGAATGGTCTGAGAATGAGAAAGGAGAGATGTAAAAGAATAATGGGAAAGGGGTTTGGGATTTTACAGGCAACAAAATGTTGAGCAGTAGAACACGTAGAGCAGAGGAGAAGACAGGAGTGAGTATCCCAAAAAGCCTGTGAGCGATGTTAAATTTTTAGTAACCTGTTTTCACTGATGACAAAAAAAAACTTTAAAGGCCATTTTCATTACATCTTGGATAGGGTGCTGAGGGCTCTCCTTAGCTTTTTGAGCTTTGGTTTAGTTGGTAAGAGGACTTGGTGGGACCTGGTGAGGGCACTGACAGGAGAAGAGAGGAGTGAGTGGGTGGATGGGTACCTTAGTACTTGTTACCTCAGCAAGGGGGCAATGGTCTAAAGCCGGCAGAGGCTTCGGTTTTTGATCTAGTAATTGGAGGGGAGAAATCAGGTTGCTTATGTGGGAGTGACAGCAGAGAGTCTGGAGCAGAAAGCAGAGGGTGAGGATCTATTAGAGAAGCATAGTTCAGGATGTGAGTGAAGGAGGGAAAAGGCCTCCACATAGGGGAATTTCCTTGCACCATTTGAGCACTTGCCGAAGTCAAAAAGGTCATGCAGAATTTGAGCATCTAGAGACCCCTCTGGGGGCCATCGGTTTTGGTTGTCTAATTGGTAATATGCCCAATGCTGAGTACTGAATTTGATGAGGAGTTTGGGTTCCACCAGGCAGCCCCTGTATGCTTACATCCCATGACTTACAGAAGAAGTCGGCTTTTCCCCCACACAGCCCTGGCTGTTTGTGGGTTTGATAGTCCGCTGAGCAAACATAGTAATCTGGGCTAGCCAACCTGTATCTGGCTCACGTGTCCCTACATCCATAATGTTTGTTTCCATTACGTATGGCACGGAAAAGATTTAATGGAATTTTAGTGGGATCCCCTTCATCAGGGATATCCCAATAGGAAAGACCTATAGCCTGCTGACAAATGTCTGGGTAGAGAGATGGCCACCAGGTCCCTAAGGGGGCTGTATGCAAGATAGAGCATACTTCTAGTACAGTATGATTTGTGATCAGCCATCGCTGCTGAACAGGCTGATGAGGTTTAGGACTACTATTGGCCAAGGGGAGAGTCTATAGCCTTATGCACATGGCGAATACACAATTTGAAAGGATTACCAGTCATTTCTAGTAGAAAGCTTCCCAGCATTCATTCTGCCCAATTTGTGAATGGACTTTGACTCGCCTTATGGATGGGCAATGCCTACTATCTTACTACCTTGCTGTTTTCTTCCTGAATTCTGGCCACTCTCGAGACTAGGCTCATGGTTTTGTGTCCAAGATATGTATCACCTCCAAGCTCTGTGACATGGCCATGTACATGATAACTGAAGGGAATTGGAGGATCTCAGAAAACTCAGATATGAATGTGACCAGTAAAGTCTCAGTGGAGAATCCTTGCTTTGGGCCATTTGCTTACCTATTGTTCCATTGCCCTGAATGTCAGGAAGGTCTTTGCCTCAGGCCACCCCTTTGTGAAGCCTGAACAAAACAGTTTTCAAATGGAAATGAATTGGCATCACCTGTGGCTCTTTGCTTAATTGCTTTGGAAAGGGATGTTTCTTAATCAGCCTCTTGGTCCTGTGTGAGGCTGTGGCTTAGATTCTCAGCACCTGATGGATCTAAAGAAAGATTCCCTGTGTGCTACAAAACCAAAATGGTCAAAATAGCAGTCATTGTGTATGAAGATTCTCGCCATCTTCTGTAATATTTCTGACATCCATCAAGTGAAAATAGGGATCCTTTGGGACAAATGAGTTCTTCAAATGCCTGCAGAGGCTAGACCATAGATGCTTGGGTTTTCTCATGACTCCAATTCACATAAAGAATCTATAACTGGCAGTCATTAGGCCTCAAATTGGAGAAGTGAAGCCGTAATAAGGGCAGGCCTATTTGATCACTCGTGGTTCACAGGAAGGGTGTTCAGGCCACACTGACATTAGGGAAAATAGGGGCAAGGGAGCATATTTTGGACACTGTCTTGGACTGCGCCCCTTATGAAAACCTCCAGCCAGAGAATTTGATGAGTGTCTATATGGAAGAAGATGAGGGCCATGTGGGAGTGTTTTGGTTTTAATTGTGGTCATTTTTGTGGCGGTTGGAAGACATGACTGTGGCCACCATTACTGGAACTCTGGTGTGATTCCCCTTAGAAACTGAGTTCTGGAACTGACCTCAGAGAAGAATTGCCATGAATTGTGTTGGGATTTTAGGAGGCCACTCATGAGAGTCGCCCTTGGAAACTGAGATCTAGGCAAACTCAGATGGAGACTGCTGAATAGTGACACAGAGCTGTGGTGCACAGGTGTGTGATAAAACATCTCTGGTGGGGCCATGTGGATCTGCCAATGACTTAAAAATGGCTTGTGGCTGAAATGGTGCAGCGCGTAATCCCTTATACATTTGACCTCTTCATTTAAAGGCATCTTGTTATATGGAGAGGTTTCAGGGCAATGTTCACAATCAGGTTGCAATGGTTAAGGGGGCAAGCTATGTGGGATAGAAGCCTGGTTGGTGTATTCTCCTGCAGACCCTGACCCACCACACGTATGAGAAATTCCTCCAGCACTGAGTCCCTGTTGATCTCCTTGTATTTTGTGAAGCAAATACCAAACTCCCAGTGCAACAGCAAGAAACACCATGAAAAGTGGAAGATGAGCAAATGGCTTCACAGTCCACACGGGGAGGCACTTAGCCTTCAGTGGCCACAGTTTCCCAACAAAGAGAGAATTCAGCACTCCTGCCTCATGTTCGTTTGAAAATAAGAAACTATATCTTCCAGGTCACATATATGCAGACCCAGCTTTGATGGTCTCACTACAAAGGAAGCTAAAGCTCCTGACAACAACATATATTTCAAGTGCCCAAGGTCAGGGGCAGTTTCTCAAGAAGTTTTAGGCCGGCAGAGCTCCATATTTGTGGAGTGTTTACCTGTTAGACCAGGACATGACAAAAGACCACTGACTCCAATTAAAATCAAATTAAACCAAGCTTATTATTTCCACTGGCTTCCTCTCCCTCTAAAAATGGTGGAAACTAGACAGCAACCCCACCTTTCCTACTGCCCACCTTTATAGCCCAGAAAGTTACACAAAGGCGGGTTACAGATAAGAGAACTTGGAGAAGCATCACATTAATGCTAGTTTACATTTTTTGTTTTTTGCTGGCCCCTCATCAGAATTTATCAGGACCATTAGAGCCTCAACGACTGTCGTTGTCTGGCCAGGGAAGGCCAATATTTATGAGGTGTCACTAAAGTTTCAGAGAGGGCTGCTATCTGGTCAGAGAGCCAGGCATGGGTGAGTTCAAGGCATGGGCAGGCATTCAAAGCAGATTCAGAATTTGCAGTAATGTATAGTAAAGCCAAAATTATCTTTTCATGGTTTTGTGGCAAGATGGCTCCCAATTTTAATAAATGATCATGTTGGGTCTATCATTCCCCCTTTCTAATGTGCCCCTTCCAAATCTTTGATAGGGTAGGAAAAGAGCAATGAGGGAATTTTAATTCCTCAGGTAACAGTCTCCAAATTTTTAGAACTCACCCAAAACTGGATTCCTGATTTTACCTGACATAATTAATTACTTATATTGATAGTCTATTTATTTTTGGCTCCATAGTTGTTAGACGAGAGGCGTCACTCATTTTGGCGTCTTCAGAGCTGAGAGAGGGTGACGTGAGTGGGCACAGCATATGGGACATGACTTGTCTTTTAGAAGTCAGTTGAGGGACATGGGTTGCCTTTTAGAAATCAGTTCGGTTTGAAGTCTGGTTGGGGAAGAACAGGTTGTAAAGTCATCTGGGGATGGGTTCTTCTATGTGAGAAACAAAAACCATGAGTACTGAAAAAATGTTGCAGCAGCTGGAACATGTCACTGTGTAGAAGTTCCCTCAGCAGGCTTTAATATCCCCAGTTATCAGAATGTCAACTTAATATTTAACATTTAGTGTTACATTTGTCCCTCCCCATAAGATACAGTTTAATAATTTAATGTCATCTGATCTTGCAAAATTCTTTTACTAGTATGACCTCTGTGTGTAATAGAGAAACCTTTAATTCTGTTTCTCAGGGCTGGATAATCATACTAGCAAACACCAAGCCTACCTGTGTAGGTTAGGAATATCTGTAGGCCTTAAACTTAAAATTTGTGCCTCTGGCAGCTCCTCTTGATAGTCACTTTTTATAGTTATCAGGCATTGCTGACTGAGAATCCTTCTTTGTGGCCTCCAGTCTTACTTATTTTGGGAGGATAACATAAAGTGAATACCTTAAAATATTATTATTATTATTATTATTATTATTATTATTATTATTTAAAATGTCAGGAATGGCTGTATTTTGGTTTTAACTCTCTTTGCAAAGTGTTTAAGATGAAGCTGTCAAACTGACTTTTGTTTCTATCTATTGTTAACATTAGCTGAGTTTTATGAAAGTCATTCCTGGGGAAACTTGAGAGCAGCTTCTCAGTTCTGCTGGTGCCATTTGCGCTAGGTGGGTCCAGGTCTTGCTTGACCATTGGGCTTCCCTCGGAAGCATCAAAGATGTCTCCCTTCTCTGATGACTCTCTTCTTCATAGCAAATGCACTGATTGGCTTTCTGTTTTCCAGTGGTCTCATTAATCTCCCTGATTGGGAGGTGATGAGGCCCAGAGTTGCAAAGCTTTTAGAGAAGTCCCCTGTTCAATGGATTCAGACTGACTCAGAGGGCAAGAGCCAAATATTGGTTTTCTTGGCTTTTTTCATGTAAATTTAATTTTAAATCCTAATCTTAATTATCCAGCAAATAAATTTTAACAGCCTTATATTAAGAGTACTGGGGTTTAATGTCTATAAGTTTATAATTATTTATCTTTTCATTAATTGGGATCTGTATTGTAGGTGTCTTGTAGGTGATGACTTATTATCTTAAATTAACCCATGCTGTGTTCTTAAAGCAACACTTCTGTAAAACACTAACAGGGATTCTTTAGATCACTTATAAGGAAATTACAAAATAAAATTTTTTAACAAGTGTAAAAATACTTAGTTCGTGTAATAGCTCCCCTGAATTTTTTAGCTGAGTTATACATTATATCCCCTGTTTGAGATCCTAGTAATCTTAACAGAAAACAAAACAACTTTTGAACATAACTTTAAATGAAACATAATCTTACCTACAGCTTTCGTAGTCATTCTCACATGTAGTAATATGGGACACAGAGCCT
Organism: Callospermophilus lateralis; assembly: GCF_048772815.1. Classification (NCBI taxonomy): domain Eukaryota; kingdom Metazoa; phylum Chordata; class Mammalia; order Rodentia; family Sciuridae; genus Callospermophilus; species Callospermophilus lateralis. The sequence goes on from NW_027514417.1 coordinate 320,556, forward strand.
TATCTCAGGTAAGGCAGGGCTCTTTATAAATATTAAGTGTTTTAGTTCTAAAGATGAACTTTGTTTTTTTAAATATCATTTTACAAATTTTATATAAATTGTTTGAGGTCACATGAACATTAGCTAACACCATAGAATATCACATTTAAAACATGAATTTAATAAACACTGAAAGTTTTTAACCTTTGCATAGATAAGGCTCTCATTAACATAAAAATACATTTAAATTGTTCCCCAATGTAAAAAGTAACATAAAACTTTACATATCTTATTGAAAACAGGTAAATGAATGCCCAATATATTTTTTTTACTATACAACTTCAGAACACCAGCTTGGTATAATGCTCTTTTAAAGTTTCTACCTTACAGACTTGTATACCTGAAAGATAGGAGCACATTAATAGCATCACAATTACATTGATGTTTCTACATTAAGCAAGTTAAGCTTTTAAAGAAATGGCAGTACAGGGCTCTAAAATAACAGTTCTTATTTAATAAGTTGTTTAATTTTTATGGTTGCTTGCTCTAGAAAAAATAAAACTTAATAAAACACAATGTTATGGGTAAACTTATGTTTTCAGAAATTTTTGTCTCTTTAACACATGACTGATTTTTACAATCTTATACAGACTTTATTACACACTTCTACAGACCTTAGTAAATCAATCAGATATCTAACAATAGTACTCATGAATGAGTAATCCCATATCAAATTTACTTTACTTATTTATCAAAATATTAGACAAATGTATTGAAGATTGTAAACCATTTTTTTTTTGTTGATGGAAAAGTCCTAGAACCAAGTCATATTAGAATTTTTGTAGACATTAATATTTTATTAGATTTTTGAACACCTAGAAAAACTTGTAAGCTGAGTTTTAAAGACATTTATTTTTATCTGTTTATCCAATTTAAATTCAACAATTTAAATCACGTGAATTAAAGATCTTTAGATCCACTTTGTAAAATTTGTTTTTATGAGCGTTGTTTTTATGAGTGCACTTTATATATGTTAATTTGTGTATCATATATATGATATACGGACATATGTATATATAGATATACAACACATAACAACAGTGTGTACACATAATAATAGTAAAGGTCTTGTAGCTTTTCACAGATGAAATATCCATTGCAATGTTTCAAAAACTCCACAGTTGGTCAAAGATAGAACTGATCAGAAAAACATTAACCTAGGTCTGTAGGATCAAAATCATGAGCTCAAAAAAAAAATAAAGAATCTAAGGAAAAAAATAAGAGTTCTAGAAAAAATGACTGATAATTAATTAGTAAATACCATACAATTTAACTTTTTTTTTCTCTTAGGCCTCCGATCAGTCTCCAACTAAGTTAGCAGGCTTCTTTCATTTGCATTTCAACATAAGTCCTGGCTGAGGTCCAGAAGGAACAGGGAAAAGCTGCTAATCTGAGCAGACACCTCAGGCCTAAGGCATTTCAACCATAATATTCAGGTTTGGATGTTGAAAATTATCATACAAGTTTAAGATACAATTCACAAAATTTTATATCTTTACATCTTTTTTTGTCAACAGATACCATACTATGATTTACTATCCTTGTTCAATTTAATGCACTGCTACACACAGTGACATTTTCCCAGGCTACCCAGTTCAAAATTGGTGAAAAATAGCCTGAATGATTGGGAAGTTACTTGCCAACTTGGAAGTTGTGTTGTTTAGTTTTCCATCCTAAGTATTTAAGTTCTCTGACATGAATTATCTGAAATCATAAACTAAACAATTACCTAAACCCGACTTTTAACTGCAAGATTGTGCAATGCTTTAAAAACCCATTCAGATACCAGATTGTTACAATAAAACATCATCATTTAGACACACATTCAGCTAAGATCATTCCCAAGAAACAATTTATAATATCAACATATCATTGCACATGTCTTAAAGGGCCAGAAAAAAAGACACAAGACAGACAGAAAGGAGCTCCAGAATATGGCTGACAGACAGAAGCCTTTAAAACAGAGCAGATAAGAGAAAAATCAACTACACCAGTGGAACCATAGATGTCCCCACAAGGGAACCAGATGTTTTCACAGAGGGACAACCTGAAATGTAATATCAAGGGTCTCCATGGTTACTTTACTGCATTTAGTGTCCCCTTTTTCTTTTTCTCTTTTTTAAAAAAACAGAGGTGGCATAATCCTTACAGTGCAGGGAAGGAAGGAGGTAATTCTCTGAAAAAACAGGGCTTTGGCAGCTGCTGGGAGTCGCTCAGTCCCTCCTTATACTTACAGGATTAGCTCTTCTGGTTTCGTTCCACCCCAAGCACGCTCCATCTCCTAACATTTCAGTAGTCAGCTCTCAAAAATTTCCGGGGCGGTGGGGGGTACCAAAATTTGTAACTTAAAGTTCACTTCCTGAATTTGAAGTCAATTCATGCCAATTTAATAATGAGGACAGGGTTTGAGAAAAAGAAAAAGGGAGTTTTACTGCTTTGCTAACAAAGGAAAAACACAGGGGTCTCTGCCCAAAGGTTGTAACTCTCTTTGTCTGAAGGGACAAGGGGTTTTAAAGGAGTTTCAATTGTTAACCTGGGAGATACTCAGTTCTTACGTCCCCAGCAGGCATTGCCCTGTGCAGTGTGTGTGCTCCAGGCAGCCAGCTAGTGGCTTCTCTTATCCTGCTTAACAAAGGGGGGTAAAGTTCATCACAGTTCTTTAAAACACAGTTCAAAGGGATGTCAGTCTTACATGCTTTATTACCCATTTTCATGTCCAATATCCTTAAGTTTTTTCCACAGAAATCACACAACAAAACACACAAAAACAAACAAACAAAAAACATGTAGAACACAGAAAAAAAACACAAAAAAAACATAAACTCGGCGCAGAAACAGAAAAACAGAGGAGCAATGGAACATCTTGCTAATGCTCCGGGATAGGAACTTCTGTGTGTCTGTTGGCACCTCTCTACCCTTTCAGAGGAATTCACTACAGAATAGAACAGAGGACAGAATGATTCTCGTTACTGTCCCAGACAGGAGTATATGTGTGCCTCCCCAGGCCACCTCTCTGTCATCAGAAGAGATCTCCCTTTACCGGATATCAAATGTTATATAGGTGCTACTTACCAATGGAGGCCTCCTCCACCATGAGCTTGCTAATTGTTTTAGTGCTGTGGTTCACTGCAGTTCTCTCCGGACCAAAAGCTCACTCCAAGGCCTTGGAACTTGCCTCTCCAGGACGGAGCCTTGGAGGGAAGGCCAGCTTCAGAATTTCCAGCAGTCTGGTCTTGTGATCTGTTGGGGCAGGTTCATCTCGCTGCGGAACTACAAAATGTTAGACCACGATTCAAGAAAAGACCACTGACTCCAATTAAAGTCAAATTAAGACAAGCTTATTATTTTCAGTGGCCGGGCTGCATCTTCCTCTCAAAATAGTGGAAACAAGAAAGCAAACCCACCTCTCCTACAGCCCAGCTTTATAGCCCAGAAAGTTACACAAAAGGGGCGTTACAGAAAACAGAATTTTGATAAGCATCACACTAATTTTTGTTTACATTTTTTTTTTGCTGGCCCTAGAATCAGAAATTATGAGGACCATTAGAGCCTCAGAGAGGGTCGTTGTATGGTCAGGGAAGGCCATTATTTATGAGGTGTCACTGAAGTTTCAGAGAGGGCTGCGATCTGGTCAGAGAGCTAGGCATGGGGGAGTTCAAGGCATGGGCAGGCATTTCAAGCAGGTTCAGAATTTGCAGTAATTTATACTAAAGCCAAAATTATCTTTTCATGGTTTTGTGGAAAGATGGCTCCTAATTTTAATAAAAGCTTAGGTTGGGTGTATCAACCGTGTCCCTTACTTTTGGAAACTCCTCTACAACTTCCAAGGTTGTGAACTACTGAGCATTTTCCAATCCAGATATGTATTCACAGATTTTCTAACTCTTCTCCTCTAATTGTGTCTTACTTGAGGCCAAGGTAATGTCAAGACATTATTCTGGATGAGAGTGGGAAGATTATTTTGCAGCACATATTTGCATATACATTGGATTCATTTTCCAATTTTCCATTCGAAATACTGAATCCCTGACACTAACCCATAGCTTACTAGATTCTAACTACTAATACTAATATGATGGAGAAAAATAACCCAAATAGAATTGAAATACAAGCATTTCAGAGGAGGCATGGTGTATACTAGAATTGCCTTTTGCAAGATAAAGGGTAGGTGTTATAAATCTAGTGAATTTTTTATTAAAATATTTCTCCATGTGTTTTAAAAATGAACAAATATGTCAATTCCTGACTCCCTTTCTCTCTAGCCTATTCCGCACGTGTATTTTTATATGCACATATAGAATCCTACCTGGTATTACACGTACATTTGTGTGAGGTGCCTGACTTGGCAGATACAAATTGTGAGAAGAGATCACTTCTCGTAAACGCTGTTGAAACTAAAAATTCAACCTATGGGTGAGCTTCCTAGTAGAACATTATACATAAATCCATTTTCAGTAAAATAAATATTATTTTTCCATCTGTGGTTGGTATATATTTTATGATGAATTACGTTTTTCATATATATTGCTACTATTTGATTTCTGTTTGTATTTTGTGTGTATGTATGTGATGTATGTGTGTGTGTGTGTGTGTGTTTATATATATATATATATATATATATATATATATATATATATATATATATACACTCTAAAAATATTTCAAAATATGAATTACATGTGTCTTATATACACTCTCAAAATTCATTCTTTTTCATGTATGTGGATTAATAATCAACTTCTCACAAGATTTATCTCAGAAATATTCATCCACTTGAAATACATATTTGTTTTCTATAACAGAAAACTCACTACAGCGAATGGTGGTTACAAATATCAATATTTCTACAGTAACTGACCCAGTTTAACATCAATGCAAGTGAATTCCTATGGGACATGATGAGTCTTTTGACGTTCAATTTCATTCAACACTGGTACATTAATTTTTCTTCAGTTTTTGCACTTCATAATATATATATTTCATCCACAAGTTCACAAATTTATATGCATTTGTTTCACTTTCAATCACTTCCTGCTTCAGAACACATGCATTCCTCCAGGTTTCTTGACTGGTCTTTTCATGAGACTTCTTTCCAAACACATTATTTTCAATTTCCATAATCACTTTTGAAGCAAAACTCACACACATCATGATAAACCATAACCCTAATATTACCATTAGGTGTATTACTGGTTGGAATGAATGATTGTATATCAATATAAGATTCCCTGTATAATTTCAGATGTGAATTCAATCCATTATTTAAAGTTGGAACCAGTTACATTACTTATTCACAGTATGGTCTATTCATGCATTATCTCTATTTTCATAAACACAGGGTACATCTATTTGCACCCCCAATAATAATTTATAGTCTTCAAATATTGCTCTCAGAAATGGTGGAAGAAATACTCATGCACCTGATCTACACATACATTTTGTCACAGTAATATTTCTGGACACAAATGCAAAGTTCACACTTATGATTGTACCATATCCTAAGTGGAAAGTGAGCATGGATTCCTAAAACATCCATTTCACCTTTGTCTAATGCTCTCAAATATAAATCCTATTGGTGACTACATATTTGTTTCTTCCTAAGATTATGTATTCAACCTCAAGCCTGTTGAAAATGTCTAATCCTGTCACTCACTTTATACTCCTTCTGAATATACTCACATGAATAGAGCAGAGAGCCCTGAGAACAGCTTAAGCAGAGCTTATATACTTTCCTTGGAGAGGGCAGGGACAGAAATTTATTGATGGGTCAGAGCGAGTGGGCGGTTAGTGTGAAACTGGGTGAGGAAATACATTCTGCAATTTGGCAGTTGGGGACAGCACAATCTGGGAACAAGATTACAAACAGTTCTCAAGATTTCAACAGTGTTTTGTTAAGCATACAGAAAAACAGGAAGTTACAAGTACCTTTTTTATTAACCTTTTATTCCCCACTTCTTCTTCTTGCTACTTTTAATCATAAAGGTGATTATTGGGGCATGTCACATTCTATGTCTGCTAGTGGGGTATTACCATAAGTTTAACTTGTCCAATTTGAGCTTGGAGAAAAGAACTTACATGGTTGAGCAAACAGGGTTTTATAGTTAGCAATAATATGAGGATTATTATTGGACAGGCCAGGGTTGATAAAAGCGTAGATAACCAGGGGGACTGTGTGAACCAAGACTCAAACCACCCTTTTGGGGCCTCTCTCTCTCGTTGATGCTTTTCAAGGCATCCTTTTATTTTACTCATAGGTTTTTTTTTTTACAACCTCAGTATGGTCGGCATCAAAACAACATTATTACATCAATGCAGCACAAAGGCCCCCTTCTCTCATGGAGGGGAGGTCCAACCCTCAACTTGAGTGTAAAACAACTTCAGAGAGAGATGTTAAAGATTCCTTCAAAGCTGTGATGGAGGTTTCTATTATCTTTAAGTTTTCGTCTCTTGCTGCTTCTATTTGGGTCATTTGTTGTGTACCATGGAGCAGAGCAGTGGTTCCTGTGACTACCCCTGCCACAACTCCAATTCCTAATATGATGGCTAAAGTGAGGGATATATGTTCCCAGTGGAACCGGGTTGTATGCCCCCCTGTTTGAACTTCAAATGAACCTTGGTCATTATAGAGCAATCTGGGACACATCTTCACCATTACACAATTAATCACATCTGTTGACCATTTCATGAAAACATAAACAAGGTTTAAGTATATAGAATTATACTGTTGTAGGGACGGACAAGGCACGGCACCTAAGATAGCACCAAAGACAGGGAAACAGTCCTATTTGGTTGCAACCGGATTAAGAGGGCATTGCTTCTGTTGTAATCAATTAACTCCCTGAACCCCAAGTTTAGGTAGTTTTAGAATTTTGTACCCAACATGAAAGAGAAGGGACTTAGAAGTTCACAGTCTGTAGAAATTCACAAAACGAAGCTTTTTTTTTTTCTGTTTTTTCCTCTATTGTGGGCAAGTTAACTTTTCAAGTACACCTGGGAGGCACAGAGCTTTTTTTTTCCTTTTCTTTTATCCCCCTGCCAACTGTTACCAAGGAGCCCAGTTTGTAACTTTTTATCTTAGAAATGTAGCCATCTCTGTGAAGCCCCAGCTCAAGGCCAGAGGCCTTGTTCACATATTCTGTGAAAAACTATTAAGGGGGTGTCTAGCTTAGGAGTGCTGATTTTTCCAGCCAGTAGGCAAGTACAACAGGGCAACAGAATAAGAGGAAGTTAATCTACACTGAACTCATTTATAGAGACTCTTTTGCTGAAAGTCCTAAAGTCAGCCATGGTGAAGACTTCTGGAGAAGTTCAGTGAAGATTTTTCTGAGGGCCTGGTACAGAGGGGGAAGATGGGGAAGGCGGGAGGTGAGAGCAGCTCCGTGGATCTCAGAATAAGGAAGGAGAGATGTAAAAGAATAATGGGAAAGGATTTTGGGATTTTCCTAGCAACATAAATTGAGCAGTAGAAATGGTAGAGCAGAAAGGAAGACGGGAGTGAGTATCCCAAAAAGCCTGTGAGGGACTTTAAAATTTAGTAACCTGTTTTCAGTGATGACAAAGCAACTTTAAAGGCCATTTTCATTACATCTTCGAAAGCGGTCTGAGGGCTCTCCTAAGCTGGTTTGAGCTTTGGGTTAGGTGGTAAGAGGACCTGGTGGGACCCGGTGTGGGCACTGACAGGAAAAGAGAGAAGTGAGTGGGTGGATGGGTACCTCAGTACCTGCTACCTCAGCAAGGGGGCAATGCTCTGAGAACCGGCGGAGGTTTCGGTTTTTGATCCAGTAATTGGAGAAGAGAAATCAGGTTTGCTGAGGTGGGACTTACAGCAGAGAGTCTGGAGCAGAAGGCTGAGTTTGAGGAACTATTGGAGAAGCATAGTTCAGGATGTGAGTGAAAGAGGAAAAAGGCCTTCACATAGGGGAATTTCCTTTCACCCTTTTAAGCACTTGCAGAAGTTAAAAAGGTTACACAGAATTTGAGGATCTAGAGACTCCTCTGTTGGCCATCAATTTGGGTTGTCTAAGTGGTAATATGGCCAATGCTGTGTACTGAATTTGATGAGGATTTTGGGTTCCACCAGGTAGCCCCTGTATGCTCAAATCCCCATGACTTACAGAAGAAGTCGGCTTTTCCCCCACACAGCCGTGGCGGTTTGTGGCTTTGATAGTCTGCCGGGCAAACATAGTAATATAGGCTAGCCAACCTGCATCTGGCTTGCCTGTCCCTACAACCATAATGTTTGTTTCCATTATCTATGGTACGGAAAGGATTTAATGGAATTTTAATGGGATCCTCTTCATCAGGGATATTCTAATAGGAAAGACCTATAGCCAGCTGGCAAATGTCTGGGTGGAGAGATGGCCTCCAGGTCCCTAAGTGGGCTGTATGCAAGAGAGACCATACTTCTTATCTAGTAGGATTTGTGATCAGCCATCGCTGCAGTAGGGGCTGATGAGCGTTAGGACTACAGGTGGCCAAGGAGAGAGTCTATAGCCTTACCCACGTGGCGAATATGCAATTTGAAAGGGTTAACAGTCTTTTCCAGTTTCCAGCCAGAGTCTGGACATGGCACAGGCTTGAGATGAGACGCATGGATGCAGGAAGTGATTCCCTCTACTTTTACTGCTGTAGGTGCTATAAGTAGCACCTGGAATGGTCCTTTCCAGCGGGGTTCCAGGGATGACACCTGATGTCATCTTATGTAGAGGAAGTCTCTTTCTTGATATCAATGTGGATTCCCCTCGTCCCCAGGTTGGAAGGCAGTAGCCAGCTGTTTCCACAGGTATATCTGAGTTCTTACAAGAGATTTAAGTCTGTCAAGCAAGGGTGTGTGGAAGGGATCCTTAGGTCTTAGAGTCGGGGTTAGGTCTCTTAGTGGAGGAGGGGCCCCATAGAGAATTTCATAGGGGGTGAGGTAACACAAAGAAACAAAGGGGGTATTTCTTGATGAAATAGTGCATAAGGCAGGAGCATAGTCTAATCTTTTATGCCGGTCTCTAAGCTTAATTTCGTTAAGGTCTCTTTAATGGTTTTATTTATTTTTTTTACGTGTCCTGATCTCTGGGGTCTATAAACACAATGTAACTTCCAATTAATCTCCAGGGTCCTGGCTAACCCCTGATTTACCTGGCCCATGAAGGGTCTTCAATTATCAGACCATGTTACACTAGGCAGGCCGTGTCTTTGATAAATATCTTTCAGGATCTTCTTGACCACAATTTGTGCCGGTTTTCTTTTATTTTATTTTTGGTGGGAATGGCTTCAATCCATCCTGAAAATGTATCTACAAAGACTAGAAGATATTTAAGCCCATACCTTGCTGGCTTAATTTCAGTAACGTTCACTTCCCAGAATTGTCCTGGTCTGGTTCCTCATAGGTGCTTTCCTGTAGGAAGCTTGGAAGTGTAAGCATTAACCAATTGACAGAACTGACAGGCTTTTTTTACCCATTCAATTATTTCCTTTCACTGTGAGTGAGTTAGTCTAAAACTCTGTTCTTGATCCTACAGTAATGCCTGCAGTTTTTTTGAACCAAGTTGATTGAGTTGATGTACATTTTTAACATAGTGTAGGACTTTCTGAAATTGCAGGCTGGGCTCACTGAAGTTGAGGAGTTCATTGTCAGTGTTCTTAGATGTTATGAAAAGCTTGCTGGTGCTCAAGGGTCCATTGGAATTGGGCATTCTCATTTAACAGCGGGTATAAAGGAGCAGCTAAGAACACAAACCCAGGTCCATAACCTGCTAAAGCCAACAGTCCCAAGAAACTCTCTATGTTGTCTCCTGTTAAATGGGGGTGGTATCTGCACAACGGTTTGTTTCCTGGGCTCAGTGAGCCATCATTTACCGTGCCTAAGAGAATACCCCAGGAAGATTACTTCTTGCTGGCAAATTTGGGCCTTTTTGTCCGAAGCTCTCTACCCGAGTTGAGCAAGCTCAGATAATAGTGCTTGGGTCTCAGACTCACAGTTTTCTTTGGTGTTGGCTGCCAGTAGCTGGACATCCACATATTGAAGCAGAATGACTTCGGAGTGCGTAGTTCTGAAGTTGTAGAGATGTCTGTGAAGGGCTTCATCAAAGAGAGTGGGGGAGTTTTTGAACCCCTGTGGGAGTCTAGTCCAAGTTAGTTGAAAAGACGTTCTGGTTTCTGGGTCTACCTACTCGAAAGCAAACAGCAACTGACTATCTTTATGCAGAGGAAAGCAAAAGAAAGCATCTTTTAAGTACAGAACAGTATACAATTTTTACTCGGCCACAGCAAAGAGGTTATTGGGGGTCCAGCATGCTGGGGCTCAGAGCTCACTTAAATAGAGCAGAGAGCCCTGAGAACAGCTTTAACAGAGCTTACATACTTTTCTTGGAGAGGGCAGAAAGGGAAATTTATTGATTGGTCAGGGCGAGTGTGCGGTTTGCGTGCACCCGGGTGAGGGAGTATATTCTGCAGTTTGGCAGTTGGGGACAGCACATTCTGGGAACAAAATAGCAAACAGTTCTCAAGATTTCAACAGTGGTTTGTTAAGCATACAGAAAAACAGGAAGTGACAAGTGCCTATTTAATTAACCTTTCACCTAAGCAAAATGGAAAGTGAGCATGGATTACTGAAAACAACCATGTCCAGGTTGCCTAATGCTCTCAAATGTTAATCATATTGGAGGCAACATATGTCTTTCTTCCTAAGATTATATATTCAACCTCAACCATGTTGAAAATGTCTAACCCTCTTACATTATACTTTGCCTGATTTCCTAATGTCTCTATTGATATCTGCTTTCTTACTTATTTTCCCCAGTTCATCATTGTGACTGACCCTTCGCGTGTGCTGACACTGACATTCACTCACTACCCAAAAATCTATTGCTAAAGAACTTTTGTCCAAATGCCATAATCACTCTTTTTTCTAAACCTACAGGCTATCTTCCTAATCCTACCGACTATGCCTTTTTGACTGGATGTTCTCTTCGACATTCAATCATCCAAGGTAGAAGGTCCTATCCCATTTTATATCGATTTATCTGAGACATCTGTGCAGAATGTAATTCAAAGCTAAGTATACCAATCATGGGCCCAATGCACTTCTAGGCTTCAAATCTTACCTAGATTTATATTTTCATACTTATATTTCACCTATATATTCTTGTAAATATTGCAGATTCCCAATACTATTAGTCATCACGCAGAATGATTCCTAACCCAAATCGAACCTGTTATTAACCCTAACCATACACTGTTCCCTCAATCTAACTTTACAGAAGAGCAGGCCCAGAGTTGGTCTTTCAATACAGGAATGTAGGAGATCTTCCACATGCTGAGAAACTCAAAGATCCATGTAGAAATGAACTCTGGAGAAGTTGTAGGCAGCTATGAAGGACCTGAGAGAGCAAAAGTCATCTTCAATGGCAAACAACCTTGTCAGGATGAAGGGTTTTGTCTGTATCAGTCTCTCTGTTCTTAATATAGAGAAGATGGACCAAACCAGGCCTGTTTGGAGAGCTGTTCCCTGGTGCCTATGGTTGATATACCATTCTAACTTGTGAAAGTGTCACAGTAAGTAGGGGCAGCCTCCATCTCATGGGACACTTGGAAGCAACTCTTAGGACCAAGTGGTTGCCAAGGCAGTTAGCTCATTCAGTTCCTAAAGGAAGTGACCTACATCTCTTCCTTGGTGATGGAACTCTCTGAACTTGGGATCCAGGAAGCCAGGCACTCAGAGCCAGTTGCAGTACTAGTCCCAGTGGACTCACTTGTTTGGATTTACCAAGGAAAGAGTCAGTCTTTCTTGGTACCTGCTGATGTGAGGATGGAAAAAGCCAGAAGAGCTCTGAAGAGGGGCCTTTACTGAGAAAGCAGGTAGTGGCTAACCGCTGGCTCCAGACAACTTCACAGTGTTGGCCAAGGAGACCAGACCCGAGACAGGACAGGCCATTTCAGGAAAACATAGTAGGGCCCACCAGTCATAGGACACTCTGGATAGTCACAGACATACTAGGGGGAAGGTGGTGCCTTTGTGGGTGTGGGTGTGAGTTTGTGGTTTTGTCTCATGTTCTGAGAATAGGTAAGAAAGGCGGTTTGTTTTGTTTGGAGTGGACAAATTCTAGTATGACTTATGACAAGGTGAGTGTTTCTATATCTGTGTATCCCACTGTGTCCTTCGTTGTAGACATTAGAAAAGAGAATGCATCACGGATGTGTCCTGTCTAGTAGAAAGCTTCCCAGCATTCATCCTACCCTATTTATGAATGGACTGTCACTTGCCTTAGGGATTGGCAACACCTACTTCCTTCCTAAGTCCCTGTTTTCATCAGGAATTCTGGCCACTCTCCAAAATAGGCTCATGGTTTTGTGTGCAAGATATGTACCACCTCCAAGCTCTGGGACATGGCCGTGCACTGGATAGCTGAAGGGAATGGGGAGCATCTCAGAAATCTCAGATATCAGTGTGACCAGGAAAATATCAGTGGAGAAACACTGCTTTGGGCCTTTTGCTTACCTATTGTTCTGTTGCCCTGAATCTCAGGAATGTTTTTGCCTCAAGCCACCACTTTGTGAAGCGTGAAGAAAACAGTTTTTAAATGGAATTGAATAGGCATCACCTGTGGCTCTTTGCTTAATTGCATTGGAAAGGGACTTGTCTAAATCAGGTTTTTGGCCCTGTGTTAGGCCGTGGATTAGATTCTCAGCACCTGATGGATCCAAAGAATGATCCCATGTGTACATCCAAAACCAAAATAGCAAAAAGTTCAGTCATTGTGGATGAAGTCTCTTGCCTTCCTCTGTTAGGTTACTGATCTCCATCAAGTGAGAATAGGTATCCTTTTTTTCAAATGAGCTCTTCAAAGCCCTGCAGAGGCTAGCCCATAGGTGCTTGGGTTTTCTCATGACTCCATATCACATTAAGAATCTATACCTGACAGTCATTAGGCCTCAAATTGGAGAAGCAGAGCAGTATTAAAGGCAAGCCTATTTGACCACTCCTGGTTCACAGAAAGGGTGTCCAGCCCACCATGACTTTAGCCAAATGAGGGGAAAGGGACCTTATTTTGGACACTGTCTTGGGCTGCACCCCTCATGGAAAACTCCAGCCATAGGAAATGATGAGTGTCTATGTGGAAGAATATGAGGGCGATGAAGGAGTGTTTTGGTTTTAATTGTGGTCATTTGCGTGGCAGTTGAATGAGATGACTGTGTCCATCTGGGCTTGAACTCTGGAGTGATTCTCCTTAGAAAATGAGTTCTGGTACTGAACTCAGAGAAGTGTTGTCATGAATTTTGTTGGGATTTTAGCAGGCCACGCATGAGAGTCACCCTTGGAAACTGAGATCTAGGCCCAGGGTGGCTTTCCACAGAGCACTGGGTATCTCATCCAGGATACCACATGATTTATTCTGAAATAATTGGCAGCCATAGTTGAAAGTCAAAACACACATGGACCTTACATTGTAGAACTCAATGTACCTGGCTTCATGTGACCTTTGGCCACTCTTTGGGAAGCCTTGCCTGTGAGAGTCCTCCAGAGCTTTCATTGAAATTAGCTTCCTCAACACTTAATGGTCCCTGAATGATTTGAACCCACAGTGCCTCCAACTTCATCCTTGAAAAACGGGGAAGATATATACCATTAAATGTTTTAAATTCCCATGACCAGGTGGCACTTGAGAACCTTTGGATGTCCTGCTGCTGATCTTGAGTGTTCCAGCAAAAGCGTTGATTGACTGTGTTTCATTTAAATGGTGTAGAACAGAGATGCCAGTAAGTTGGAGCCTGCTGAGTAGTGGGCCTATTGCAGTGGTGTGCAAGTGTGTGATAAAGCATTTGTGGTGGGGCCATGTGAATGTGCTATTGGCTTTTAAATGGCTTGGGACTGACATGGTGCAGCCAGCCGTCCCTTATATGTAAAGGCATCTTGTTATTTGGAGAGATTTCAGGGCAATTTTCAGAATCAGGTTGCTATGGACAAGGGGGCAAGCTATGTTGGATAGAAGCCTGGTTGGTGCTTTCTCCTGCAGATCCTGACCCACCACACATGACAGAACTCCCTCCAGCACTGTCTCCCAGTTGAACTTGTTGTATTTCATGAAGCGAATACCAAAGTCCCAGTGTAGCACCAATAAAAACCACGAAAAGTGGAGGAATTCCAAATAGCTTCACAGTCCACATGGGAAGAAACTTAGCCTCCAGTGGCACCAGTTTACCTACAAAGAGAGAATTCAGCAATGCTGCCTCAAGTTCAATGTAAAATAAGAAACCATGTCCTCCAGGTCACATAGATGCAGACCCAGCTTTGATGGTCTAACTAGAAAGGAAGCTAATGCTCCTGAGAATAGCATATATTTCAAGTGCCCAACCTTGGAGGCAGTTTCTCAAAAAGTCTATAGGCCAACAGAGCTCCATGTTTGTGGAGTGTTTACCCACACAGGTAATGTCAAGTCATTGTTCTGGATGAGAGTGGGAATAATTTTGTGTAGCACATATTGCATACACATTGGATTCCTTATCTAATTTTCCATTCGAAATACTGAAACCCTGACACTAACACATACCCTACTAGACTCTGACTACTAATCCTAATATGAGGGAGAAAAATAACCCAAACAGAATAGGAATACAAGCAGATCAGAGGAGGCATGGTGTATATTTGGACTTTCCTTTTGCATTTCATAGGGTAGGAGTTATATATCTAGTCAATTTTTTGTTGGAATAGGTCTCTATGTGTTTTTAAGTTAAGAAATATGTGAATTCTTGTCTCCGTTTCTCTGTAGCTTATTCAGCACATGTATATTTACATGCACATATAGAATCCTTCCTGGTATGAAACATGCATACTTGTGAGGTGGCTGACTTGGCAGATACAAATTGTGAGAAGAGATCACTGCTCCTAAACAGTGTTGGAATTGAAAATTTAACCTATGGGTTAGCTTCCTAGTTGAATAACACTATACGTAAGTCCATGATCAGTAAAAAGAATATTTTTGGATCTGTGGATAATATATATTTCCTGGTGAATTTCGATTGGCATATATATTGCTCTTTTTAATATCTCTGTGTGTGTGTTTGTGTGTGTGTGTGTGTATATATATATGTATGTATATACACACACACACACACAAGAAGTATATATATATATATATATATTCTCCAGATTTTTCAAAATATGAAATATATGTGTCTTATACCCACTCCGTAAATTCATTCATATTCATGTATATGGATTTATAATGAACTTTTCACAAGATTATTCTCAGAAATATTCATCCACCTGAAATACATATTTGTTTCCAGTACTGAAAACTAACTTCAGTTAATGTTGCATACAAATACTAATATTTATACAGTAACTGACCCAGTTTAACCTCAATGCAAGTAGATTCCTATGGGACATGTTGTGTATTTTAATGTTCATTTTTATTCAACACTGGTAAATTACTATTTCTTCAATTTATGCACATCATAGGATATATATTTCATCCACCAGTTAGGAAACTTATAGGCATTTGTTTCACTTTCAATCACTTCCTGCTTCAGAGCACATGGATTCCTCCGTGTTTCTTGAATGGTCTTTTCATGAGACTTCTTTCCAAACACATTGTTTTAAATTTCCATAATCAGTTTTGAAGCAAAACTCACAGACTCTTCATGATAAACCATAAACCTAATATTACCTTTAGATGTATCAGTGGTTGGAATGAATGTATGTGTATCAATATAAGATTTCCTTTATATTTTCAGATATAAATTGAATGCATTATTTAAATTTGGAACCCATTATATTATTTATTCACAGTATGGTCTATTCTTGCATTATCTCTATATTCATAGTCACAGGGTACACCTATTTGTACACCCAATACTAATTTGTACATCTTCAAAATATTGCTCCCAGAAATGGTGGAAGATATACTCAAGTCACCTTATCTACATGTACATTTTATCACAGTAATATTCTGGACACGAAAAGCAAAGGTCACACTTATTATTTTACCAATGTAATGGTCAGGCGAGTGTCAGAGGAAGAGACCACAAGAGACTGTCTCATGCAACAGCCAAGGGTTTATGGGGGTCCAGCATGCTGGGGCTCAGAGCTCCCTTGAATAGAGCAGAGAGCCCTGAGAACAGCTTAAGCAGAGCTTATATAATTTCCTTGGAGAGGGCAGGGAGGGAAGATTATTGATGGCTCAGGGCGAGTGGGCAGTTTGCATGCAAACAGGTGAGGGAGTACATTCTGCAGTTTTGCAGTTGGTACAGCACATTCAGGGAACAAGATTAGCAAACAGTTCTCAAGATATCCACAATGTTTTGTTAAGCATACCAAAAAATTGGAAGTGACAAGTACCTATTTTATTAACCTTTCATTCCCCACTTCTTCTTTTGGTTACTTTTAATCATTAAAGTGATCATTGGGGGTGTCACATTTTATGTCTGCTAGTGTGGTATATTGTTTTCTTATTACCATAAGTTTAACTTGTCCAATTTGAGCTTGGAAAAAGGAAACTACACGGTTGAGCAAACAGGGTCTCACAGTTAGCAATAATATGAGGTTTATTAATGGACCAGCCAGGGCTGATAAATGCGTAGTTAACCAGAGGGACTCTGTGAACCAAGACTCAAACCACCCTTTTGGGGCCTCTCTCTCTTGTTGATGCTCTACAAGGCGTCTTCTTAATTTAATCATAGATTCTTTTACAACTCCAGTATGGTCGGCATAATAACAACATTCTTCACTCAATGCAGGACAAAGGCCCCTTCTCTCAATAAGAGGAGGTCGAACCCTCGCCTGTTCTGTAAAACAACTTCAGAGAGAGAGGTTAAAGATTCCTGTAAAGCTGTGATGGAGGTTTTTAATATCTTTAAGTTTTGGTCTATTGCTACTTCTAATTGGGTCATTTGTTGTGTCCCATGGACTAGGGCAGTGGTTCCTGTGCCCACCGCTGCAGCAACTCCTATTCCTAATAGGATGGAGAAAGTGAGGGATACGGGTTCCTGGTGGAACCAGGTTGTATGCCCCCCTATTGGAACTTTAAATGATCCTGCGTCATGATAGAGCACTCTGGGAAACATCTGCACCATTACATACTTAATCAGAGGAAGAGACCACAAGAGACTGTCTCATGCAACAGCCATATGTTGATCATTTTATGAAAACATAAACAATGTTTAAGTATATAGAATTATACTGTTGTAAGGACAGACAAGGCAAGGCACCTAAGATAGCACAGAAGACAGGGAAACAGTCCTATTTGGTTGTAACCAGATTTAGAGTGCATTGCTTCTGTTGTAATCTTTTAATCCCCTGAACCCCAAGTTTAGGTAGTTTCAGAATTTTGTACCCAACATGTAACATAAGGGGCTCAGAAATTGACAGTCTGCAGAAGTTCACAAAAAGCAGTTTTTGTTTCTGTTTTTTTTCCTCTGCTCTGGGAAAGTTAACTTTTAAAGGACACCTGGTAGGGGGAGAGCTTTTTTCTTCTTTTTTTTTTCTTCCTGCCAGCTGTTACCATGGAGCCCAGTTGGTAACTTCTTTATCTTAGAAATGTAGCCATCTCTGGAAGCCCCAGCTCAACGCCAGAGTCCTTGTTCACATATTTTGTGAAAAAATAGTAAGGGGGTGTCTAGCTTAGGAGTGCTGATCTTCTGTCTCCCAAAATATACTGTCTGACCCTAAGCACTCAAGAGGAACTCAGCAGCAGGATACGCCCTATTCCAAAAGAGGAACACCCTAATCTCCTATTACTAAACCGCCCTATTCTAAAGGGGAAACACCCTACTCTCCTATTATGCTAAACTGCCCTATTCTAAAGGGGGAACACCCTAAACACGGATCCTGCCCTGGTCCTTGAGCAAGGTCACCTTTCAGAAGTCCTTCCACTAGACAGCATGGGAGTAAGCTGGCAAGGAATTTGTCATACCTACTTGGCCAAAGCAACACAAAAAGAGGAAGTTTATCTACACTGAACTCTTGTATAGGACCTCTGTTGCTGAAAGTCCTAAAGTCAGCCATGATCAAGGCTTCTGGAGAAGGCCAATTAAGATTTTTCTGTGGGATTGGAACAGAGGGAAAGACAAGGAAGGTGGGGCGTGAGAGCAGCTCCGTGGTTCTGAGAATTAGGAAAAAGAGATATAAAAGAATAATGGGAAAGGGGTTTGGGATTTTCCTGGCAATAAAACTTGAGCAGTAGAACAGGTAGAGCAGAGGGGAGGATGGGAGTGAGTATCCCAAAAAGCCTTTGAGGGACTTTAAATTCTTTGTAACCTGTTTTCAGTGATGACAAAGCAACTTTAAAGGCCATTTTCATTACATCTTGGATAGGCGTCTTAGGGCACTCCTCAGCTGGTTTGACCTTTGTGTTAGCTGGTAAGAGGACCTGGTGGGACCCGGTGCGTGCACTGACAGGAGAAGAGAGGAGTGAGTGGGTGGAAGGGTACCTCAGTACCTGCTACCTCAGCAAGGAGGCAATGGTATGAGATCCAGCAGAGGTTTTTGTTTTTGATCTAGTAATTGGAGGGGAGAAATCAGGTTGCTCATGTGAGAGTGACTGCAGAGAGTCTGGAGCAGAAGGCGGGGGGTGAGGATGTATTGGAGAAGCATAGTTCAGGATGTGAGCAAAGGAGGGAAAAGGCATAAACATAGGGGAATTTCCTTGGAAGGAAATTCCCAATTGATGGATCTTTTTGAACACTTGCCGAAGTTGAAAAAGTCACACAGAATTTGAGTATCTGGAGACCCCTCTGGGGGCCATCAGTTTTGGTTGTCTAATTGGTAATATGGCCAATGCTGTGTACTGAATTTGATGAGGAGTTTGGGTTCCACCAGGCAGCCCCTGTATGCTCACATCCCCATTATTTTCAGAAGAAGTCCGCTTTTCCCCCACACAGCCATGGCTGTTTGTGGCTTTGATAGTCTGCCGGGCAAACATAGTATTCTAGGCTAGCCAACCTGCATCTGGCTCGCGTGTCCCTAGATCCATAATGTTTGTTTCCATTATCTGTAGTACAGTAGGGATTTAATGGAATTTTAGTTGGATCCTCTTCATCAGAGATATCCCAATATGAAAGACGTATAGCCAGCTGACAAATTCTGGGTGGAGAGATGGCCACCAGGTCCCTAAGGGGGCTGTATGCGAGATAGAACATACTTCTTGTCTAGTAAAATTTGTGATCAGCCATCGCTGATGAACGGGCTGATGAGGGTAAGGACTACTGGTGGACAAGGGGAGAGTCTATAGCCTTATCCACATGGCGAATATGCAATTTGAAAGGGTTTCCAGTCTTTTCCAGTTTTTCAGCCAGAGTCTGGACAGGGCGCAGGCTTGAGATAAGAATTAGGATCCAGGAATTGATTCCTTCTACATTTACCACTGTAGGTTTTATAAGTAGCACCTGGTATGGTCCTGTCCAGCGGGGTAACAGGGATGACACCTGATGTTTTCTTATGTAGAGGTTGTCTCTTATTTGATATCGATGTGGAGTCCCCTCTTCACCAGGTTGGTAGGCAGTGGCCAGCTGTTTCAACAGGTATCGCTGAGTTCTTTCAAGAGCTTTAAGTCTGTCAAACAAGGGGTTGTGGAGGGGATCACTAGGTCTTAGAGTTGGGGTTAGGTCCCTTACTGGAGGAGGGGCTCCATAAAGAATTTCATAGGGGGTGAGGTTACACAAAGAAATAGAGGGAGTATTTCTTGCATGAAACAGTGCATAAGGCAGGAGCATAGTCCAATCTTTTGTGCCGCTCTCTAAGCTTAATTTCGTTAAGGTCTCTTTAATGGTTCTATTTATTTTTTTTACCTGTCCTGAGCTATGGGGTCTATAAGCACAATGTAACTTCCAATTTATCCCCAGTGTCCTGGCTAACCCCTGACTTACCTGGGCCATGAACGCCGGGCCATTATCAGACCCTATTACCTTAGGCAGGCCGTGTCTTGGAAAAATATCTTTCAGGATCTTCTTGACCACCAATTGTGCCTTTTTTTGTGGGGAAGGCTTCAATCCATCCTGAAAATATATCTACAAAGACTAGGAGATATTTAAGTCCATACCTTTCTGGCTTAATTTCAGTAAAGTCCACTTCCCAGAATTGTACTGGTCTGGTTCCTAATAGGTGCTTTCCTGCGGAAAGCTTGGAAAGATAAGCATTAACCTATTGACAGACCGGACAGACTTTTGTTACCTGTTCAGTTATTTTCTTTTGCTGTGAGTGGGTTAGTGGAAAACTCTGTTCTTGATCCTTCAGGAATGCCTGCAGTTTCTTTGAACCAAGGTGTGTGAATTAATGTACATTTTTAACGTAGTGTAGGGCTTTCTGAAATTGCAGGCTTGGCTCAGTCAAGTTGAGGAATTCAGTGCCAGTGTCGTTAGATGTTATCAAAAGCGTTCTGGTGCTCAGGGGTCCATTGGAATTGGGTATCTCCATTTAACAGAGGGTATAAAGAAGAAGTTAAGGACGCAAACACAGAAATCCATAACCTGCAAAACCCAGTAGTCCCAAGAAACTCTCTGTGTTGTCTGCTGCTAGATGGGGGTGGTATCTGCACAACCGTTTGTTTTCTGGGCTCAGTGAGCCATCGTTTACTGCCCCTAAGGGAATAGCCCAGGAAGATTACTTCTTGCTGGAAAATTTGTGCCTATTTGGCAGAAGCTCTACACCCGAGTTGAGCAAGCTCATATAATAGTGCTTGGGTCCCAGACTCACAGTTTTCTTTGGTGTTGGCTGCCAGTAGCAGGTCATCCACGTATTGAAGCTGGGTGACTTTGGGGTGTGTAGTTCTGACGTTGTTGAGATCTCTGTGGAGGGCTTCATCAAAGAGAGTGGGAGAGTTTTTGAACCCCTGTGGGAGTCTAGTCCAAGTTACTTGATCAGACGTTCCAGTTTCTGGGTCTACCCACTAGCAAGCCAACAGCAACTGACTATCTTTATGCAGAGGCAAACAAAAGATAGCATCTTTTAAGTCCAGAACAGTATACCATTTCTGCTAAGGGTTCAGAGTGATAAGCAGATTGTACGAATTAGTTACCGTGGAGTGAATGTCCTGCACTCTGTTATTAATCTCTCTTAGGTCTTGAACGGGGGATAGTCCCCGGTTCCTGGCTTTTTTTACTGGGAGCAGGGGAGTCTTCCAGGCCGATTGACAGGGCCTTAGGACCCTAAGGCCAGATATTTCTGAATATGGGGCCTTATCCCATCTTTAGCTTTTCTGCTCAGAGGATATTGTTTGACATTGATTGGGGAGGCTGAGGTTTTTAACTCCACTGTTCTTGGAGGTTGTTTCACGGCTAGGCCTAACCTAGCCATTTTTGCCCAGGTATCTGGGTAATCTGTTATCCATTTCTGGGGTAGCTTGCTTGTTTGAGCAGTCTTGGGGGGTGTGAAGAGTGGATGTTCATCTTCTACTGACATTTATAAAGCCAAGACTATAGGAGTTTTTTCTGAAGGATTTAGAAATTTCATTTTGGGGCCTTCGGGGTTAAAAGTTGTTTTGGCCTGGAGCTTACTGAGCAGATCTCTGCCCATCAATGGGGCCAGGCATTCTGAGATTACTAGGAAGGAGTGATGGATTTTTCCTTTCCCCATGTCCATGGTCCTCTTAGTTGTCTATGTCTGATATTTACTGCCATTAGCCCTTTGAACTAGAGACATTTTATTTGATAGTGTTCCCAGTGGGGCCTTAAGGGCTGAGTATACTGCTGCTGTATCCACTTCAAAGTTTACCTGGGTCCTCTCCACTTCAAAAGTTACTCTGAGCTCAGGGAAGGGATCTGAGCCCCGACGTTCTTAGTCATCCTTTTGAGTCAGAATGGCTGGCTGTCGTGGCTGTCTCTTTTCTAGGGCACTCTTTGGCCCAGTGACCTTTTTCTTTACAGTAGGCACAATGATCTGAGGCCAGGGGTGGCCTCTGGCGTGCGCCAAGGTTTCCGTTCCTGTCTTCCTGTTTGTTAATTTCTGGCCTATTTATTGTTGTGACCAGCACCTTAGTCAATGCCTTAGTCTGTCTTTTGCATCTCTCATCTTCCCTTTGCTCCCTTTCTTTCTCTTTGTTTCTCTCATATAGTATACTTTCTCGGCTTCTCTGACTAAATCTCCCAAAGTCATATCTTGTGATCCCTCTAAGAGTTGTAACTTTCTTTTAATATCCAGGGCAGCTTGCCCAATGAAGGCCATCATGACAGATGCCTTTTGATCCTCTGCCTGAGGATCAATAGGAGTAAATCTCATATATGCCTCCATTATTCTCTCTAGAAACATAGAGGGATATTTATCAGGCCCTTAATAATCTCTCTTACCTTGGCCAAATTAGGTGGTTCCCTAGCGGCCGATTGGAAACCCACTATTAGGGCCTGGCAATAAGTGGACAGATGCTCCCTACCTTCAAAGGTGTTGGGGTTTAAGTTGGGTCAATTCAAGGGGAAGCTGGCTTTGATTATGTTGGGAAGTTGTGTTGGTCACACATCTGGTCCGAGAATATATTTTTTAGCTTCCAGGAGGTTTTTCTCTCATTCCTCTGCCGTAAAGAGAGTCCCTAGGATTTGTTGGCAGTCATCCCAAGTAGGCAAGTGTGAAAACCCCAGGGAGTTCTTTGAGTTTTTTTAGCCGGGCCAGCTTCCTCCAGGGAAGGAGGGGCTGTGTGTGACGCGGGGGAGTCATCTGGAAGGCACTGGGCCGGCCTAACTTCCTCCAATGGCAGAGAAGCAGAGTCAGCAGGGGAATCACTTAGAGGTTGTTGGGGGTTGGGGACAAGGGCAGGGGATAAGAAGGAGGAGGAGAGTCCAGTAGAATCTTGAGACTCAGGGAGAACAGAGGGTGGAGGAGGAGGAGCAGAGGGTTTGAGAGATAGAATCGTGGTGGAAGGAGTAGGAGCGTAGCCAGGGACAAGGAAAGGCTTCACCCATGGAGGAGGAGATTTGCAGAGGTCCTGCCAAGTTAAGATATATGGCTGTTGATCTGGATGGCTATGTGGCCTCAGCTGAAAGACAATATCTCTGATTTTTCAAATTAGTGGGAAGTAGAAACATCCTTCTGGGGGCCATCCAACTCCAAAGGTGTGTCATTCTGAGGCACAGAGAGTCTGCCAGGTCCAGCGTTTTAATGAAAAAAAAAGATGCTGGGCCCTTAAGCAGACTTTGGTCCAGTGATCAAGGGTCAGGGAGAGAAGTGTTGAAGTGCTCTGTCCCAAAATGAGAGATACACAAACAGTGAAAGCAACGACATACTACACAGACAAGACAAGACAATAAAGACAGACAATGGACGTCCAATACTGAGACAAGGACTGAGTAGCCCTCAAAACCTGATGGGCTGGCAATACCGAATCCGAAACAAAATATCACAGAGTCGAGGAGACTATTGTTCCTTGATTTCCTGAGTCCTCTGGGGCGTCCCCCAGGGATGTGGCCTGTGGCTCTGTGACACGTCTGTCAGGCACCGTCAGAGAGAGCTCATGCTCAACACCGATAGCGATTTTGCAAAACCCTAACCTGAAACCTGAAACCAGAAAGAGTCACCTTACTTACCCTGAAAGGAGCCCCTTGGGGGTCTTTCGTCCGCCGCTGCTGGATCTCGCTGGTGCCTCCAGATGTAAAGATCGGGTGAGCGACAGAGGAAGAGACCACCAAGAGAATATCTCATGCAACAGTAAAGGGTTTATTGGGAGACCAGCTTTCTGGGGCTCAGAGGTCACTTGAATAGAGCAGAGAGCAATGAAAACAGCTTAAGCAGAGCTTATATACTTTCCTTGGAGAGGGCAGGGAGGGAAGTTTATTGATGGGTCAGGGCAAGGGGGAGGTTTGCGTGCAAACGGGTGAGGGTGTGTATTCTGCAGTTTGGCAGTTGGGGACAGCACATTCTGGAAACAAGATTAGCAAACAGTCCTCAAGTTTCCAACAGTGTTTTGTTAAGCATACAGAAAAACAGAAAGTGACAAGTACCTATTTTATTAACCTTTCACCAATGCCTAAATGGAATGTGAGCATGGTTTACTAAAAACATCCATGTCCACGTTGCCTAATGCTCTCAAATCAATCTTATTTGTGACTACATATTTGTTTCTTCCTAAGATTATATATTGAACCTCAACCCTGTTGAAAATGACTAATTCTATCACTCACTTTGTATTTTGCCTGGTTTCCTAATGTCTCTATTGATATCTGCTTTCCTACATATTTTCACGAGTTCATCATTGTGACTGACTCTTCACATGTGCTGACATTTACATTCACTCTCTATCCGAAATCCTATTGCTAAAGAACTTTTGGTCGAAATCCTATACTCACTCTTTTTTTCTAAATCTACTGACTATCTTCCTAATCCTACCAACTATACCTTTTTGACTGGATGATCTCTTCTACAATCAATCATCCAAGGTACAAGATCTTAAGCCATTGTATATTGATTTATCTGAGACATCTATGCAGAATATAATTCAAAGCTAAGTATTCCAATCAACAGCCCAATGCCCTTCTTGGATTCAAATCTTATCTAGATTTCTGTGTTCATACATATATTTCACCAATATATTCTTGTAAATATCGCAAGTTCCCAATACCATTGTTTGTTCCTCAGTATGATTCCTAACCCAAATCGAACCTGTTATTACCCTAAACATACACTGTTCCCTCAAACTAAGTTTACAGATGAGCAGGGACAGAGTTTGTCTTACAATAGTAATGTAGGGGGTCTTCCACCTGCTGAGAACATCAAAGTTCCAGGCAGAAATGATACCCTGGAGAAGTTGCAGGCAGCTATGAAGGACCTAAGACATCAAAAGTCATATTCCATGGCAAGCAACCTGGTCAGTATGAAGGGATGTGTCTGAATCAGCCTCTCCTTTCCTATTGTAGAGAAGACTGATCAAACCATACCTGCGTGGAAAGCTGTTCCCAGGTGCCTATGCTTGATATACCATTTTAACTTGTGAAAGTGTCACAGGAAGTAGGAGCAGCCTCCATCTCATGGGACCCTTGGAAGCAACTGTAAGTACAAAGTGGTGGCCAAGGCAGTGACTTCATTCAGTTCCTGAAGGAAGTGACCTCACCTCACTTCTTTGGTGATGGAAATCTCTGGACTTGTGATCCAGGAAGCCAGGCACCCAGAGCCAGTCCCAGTCCCAGTTCCATTGGTCTCACTTGTTTGGATTTACCAAGGACAGAGTCAGTCTTCCTTGGTACCTATTGATATGAGGATTGTCAAATGCCAGAAGAGCTCTGAAGAGGGACCTTTCCTGAGAAAGCAGGTATTGGTTCACCACTGGCTCCTGAAAACTTCACAAAGTTGCAAAAGGAGACCAGATCTGAGACAGGACAGGCCATTTCAGGGGAACATAGTATGGCCCACCAGTTAGAGGACACTCTGGATAGTCACAGACCTACTTGTGTTAAAGAGGTGCCTTTTTGCGTGTGGGTGTGAGTTTGTGGTTTTCTCTCAATTTCTGAGAATAGGTAGGAAAGGCTCTTTGTTTGGATTGGAGTGGACTGTTTCTAATAAGTCGTTTGACAGGGCTAGTGTTTCTATGTCTGTGTATCCCACTGTGTCTGTGGTTGTAGACATTAGACAAGAGAATGCATCAATGCATGTGTCCTGTCTAGTAGAAAACTCTCCAGTATTTATTCTGCCTAATTGATGAATGGACTGTGGTGTGCCTTATGGATGGGCAACACCTACTAACTTCCTAAGTTAATGTTTTCTTCCTGAATTCTGGACACTCTCTAGTATAGGCTCATGATTTTGTGTCCAAGATATGTACCATCTCCAAGATATGTGACATGTCCATATACTTGAGAGCTGTAGAGAATGGGAACATCTTAGAAAACTCAGATATCAGTGTGACCAGTAAACTCTCAGTGGAGAAACCCTGCTTTGGTTCATTTGCTTACCTATGGTTCTGTTGCCCTGAATTTCAGGAAGGTCTTTGCCTCAGGCCACCCCTTTGTGAAGCCTGAATAAAACAGTTTTCAAATGAAAATAAATGGGCATAACCTGTGGCTCTTTGCTTAATTGCTTTGGAAAGGGATGTGTCTGAATCAGCCTCTTGGCCCTGTATGAGGTTGTGGCTTAGATTCTCAGCACACGATGAATCTAAAGATAGATTCCATGTGTGCAATCAAAAGCAAAATGGCCAAAAATCTGTCATTGTTGATTAGTCTCTTGCCTTCCTCTGTTAGGTCCCTGACCTCTATCAAGTGAGAATAGGGATCATTTGGGTCAAATGAGTTCTTTGAAGCCCTGAAGAGATGCTTGTGTTTTCTTATGACTCCAAATCACATAAAAAATCTATCGCTGAGAATCAGTAGGCCTCAAATTGGAGAAGCAGAGCAGTATTAACGGCAGGTCTATTGGATCACTCCAGGTTCACAGGAAGGTTGTCCCTGCCACCTTGACTTTAGGCAAATGAGGGGTAAGGGAGATTTTTTTGGACACTCTTTTGGGATGTGTCCCGCTTTGAAACCTCCAGCCACAGGTTATGATGAGTGTCTATATTTAATAAGATGAGGGCCATGTGGGAGTATTTTGGTTTAAATTGTGGTCATTCGTGTGGCAGTTGGAAGAGATGACTGGATCCACCTGGGCTTGAACTCTGGTGTCATTCCCCTGAAAGACTGAGTTCTGGATCAGACATCAAAGAAGTATTGCCATGAATTGTGTTGGGATTTTCGGAGGCCACACATGAGATTCGCCCTTGGAATCTGGGAACTAGGCCCAGGGTGGCTTTCCACAGAGCACTGGGAATCTCAGCCAAGATATCACATAATTTTATTCTGAAAGACTTTGAAGCCATATTTACTAGTCAAAACACACATGGACCTCAATTGTAGACCTCAGTGTGCCTGGATTCTTGTGACCTTTTGGCCACTCTTTGGGAGGACTTGCCTGTGAGAGTTCTCCAAAACTTTCATTGAAATCAGCTTCCTCACCATTGAATGATTCCTGAATGAATTGAAACCCACAGTGCCTCCAACTTCATCCTTGAAAATTGACTAGATAAATACCATAAAATTTTTGAAATTCCAATGACCAGATGGCACTGGAGAACCTTTGGATGTCCTGCTGCTGATCATGACTGTACCAGACAGTGCATTGATTGACTGGATTTCATGAAAATTGTGGAGAACAGAGATGCCATTAAGTTGGTGCCTTCTTAGTAGTGGGACTAGAGCAGTGGTGAGCAAGTGTGTAATAAAACATCTGTTGTGGGGTCATGTGGATCTGCTATTGGCTTCCAAATCGCTGTGACTGACATGGTGCAGCTAGCAGACCCTTATATGTACAGACATCTTGTTATATGGAGAGGTTTCAGGGCAATGTTCAGAATCAGGTTGCTTTGGTCAAGGGGGCAACCTATGTGGTATACAAGCCCTGTTGGTGCATTATCCTGCAGACCCTGACCCACCACATTTGACAGAACTTCCTCCAGCATGGTGTCCCAGTTGAACGCATTGCATTTCCTGAAGCAAGTACCAAACTCCGAGTGCAGCAGCAAGAAACACTGTGAAAAGTGGAGGATGATGAAATGGCTTCACAGTCCACGTGGGGAGACACTTAGCCCCCAGTGGCCACAGATCACATACAAAGAGAGAATTCAGCACTGCTGCCTCATTTTCATTGTAAAATAAGAATCCATGTCCTCCAGGTCACATAGATGCAGACCCACCTTTGATGCTCTCACTACAAAGAGAATTCAGCACTGCTGCTTCATGTTCATTGGGAAATTATAACCATGTCCTCCAAATCACAGAGATGAAGACCCATCTTTGATGGTCTCACTAGAAAGGAACCTAAAGCTCCTGACAACTACATGTATTTCAAGTCCCCAACCTAAAGGCAGTTTCTCCAGACGTCTTTAGGCAGGCAAATCTCCATGTTTGTGGAGTTTTTACACTGTCCCTTATTTTTGGAAACTGTTCTATCATCTCCAAGGTTGTGAACTCCTGAGCATTTTCTATTTCAGATATGTATTTAAAGATTTTCTAACTCTTCTCCTCTAATTGTGTCTTACTTGGGGCGAAGGTAATGTCAAGGCATTGTTCTGGATGAGAGTAGAAAAATTTTTTGTGAAGCACATATTTGATAAACATTGGATTCTTCTTATTTTCCATTCGAAATACTGAATCCCTGACACTAACTCATACCCTATTATAATATGACTACTAATCCTAATATGATGGAGAAAAATACCCAAGCAGAATGAATATGCAAGCATTTCAGAGAAGGCATGGTGTATAGTAGGACTTCCCTCTTGCACGATAAAGGGTAGGTTTTATAAATCTAGTCAATTTTTAATTGAAATAGTCCCCCTTGTGTTTTTAAAGTTAACAAATATGTGAATTCCTGTCTCCCATTCTCTGTAGCCTACTCAGCACATGTATTTTTATATGCACATATAGAATTCTACCTGGTATCACACGTACATTTTTATGAGTTGGCTGACTTGGTAGAAACAAATTGTGAGAAGAGATCTCTCCTCCTAAACGCTGTTGGAACTGAAAATTCAAACAATGGGTGAGCTTCCTAGTAGAACAATGTTATACATAAATCCATGTTTAGTAAAATAAATAATTTTGCATCTGTGGATGATTTATATTACATGATGAATTACGATTGGCATATAGATATTGATACTTTTTAATGTATTTTTTTGTGGTTTTTTAATATATATAAATATATATATATAAATACATAAATAAATAATATATATATATATATATATATATTCACACTCTTCACATTTTATAAAATATGAAATATATGTGTCTTATATAACTCCGTAAATTCATTTATGTTCATGTATGTGGATTTATAATCAACTTTTCACAAGATTATTCTCAGAAATACTCATCCACCTGAAATACATATTTGTTTCCCAGTTCTGAAAAGTAACTTCAATAAATGGTGCTTACAAATCCTAATATTTCTAGAGTAAATGACCCAGTTTAACATCAATGCAAGTAGATTCCTATAGGACATGATTTCTATTTTGACGTTCATTATAATTCAACACTGGTACATTACTATTTCTTCAGTTTTTGCACATCATAAGATATATATTTCATCCACAAGTTCACAAATTTATAGGAATTTGTTTCACTTTCAGTCACTTCCTGCTTCATAACACATGTATTCCTCCATGTTACTTGACTGGTCTTTTCATGAGACTTCTTTCCAAACACATCATTTTCGATTTCCATAATCAATTTTGAAGCTAAACTCACACACTCTTCAAGATAAACCATAACATTAATATTACCATTAGATGTATAGCTGGTTGGAATAAATGTATGTATATCAATAAAAGATTTTCTGTATATTTTCACATTTCCGTTCAATGCATTATTTAATGTTGGAACCAGTTATGTTATTTATTCACAGTATGGTCTTTTAATGCATTATCTCTATATTCAAAGACACAGTGTACACCTCTTTGTCCCCCCAATACTAATTTATACCTCTTCAAAATATTGCTCCCAGAAATGGTGGAAGAATTACTCATATCACCTTATCTATATATATATATTTATATATATTTTTTATCACAGTAATATTCTGGACACAAAAAGCAAAGGTCACAATCATGATTGTATCAAACCCTAAATGGAAAGTGAGCATGGATTACTAAAACAACAATATCCAGGTTGCCAAATGCTCTCAGATGTAAATCCTATTGGTGACTACATATTTGTTTCTTCCTAAGATTATATATTATAGTTCGAGCCTGTTGAAAATGTCTAATCCTATCACTCACTTTATACTTTGCCTGATTTCCTAATATCTCATTTGATATCTGTTTTCCTACATATTTTCCCCAGTTCATCATTGTGTCTGACACTTCACATTTGGTGACATATACTTTCACTGTCTACCCTAGACCCTATTGCTAAAGAAATTTTGGTCCAAATCCTATACTCACCTTATTTCTAAACCTACTGACTATCTTCCTAATCCTACTGACTATTGCATTTTGACTCGATGTTCAATTCGACAATCAATCGTCCAAGGTATAAGGTCCTAAGCCATTGTATTTCAATTTATCTGAGACATATATACAGAAAATTATTAAAACCTAAGTATCCCACTCAAGGGCCCAATGCCCTTCTCGTTTCAAATCTTACCTAGGTTTCTGTTTTTATACTTATATTTCAGCTATATATTCTTGTAAATATCACAGGTTCCCAATACCATTATTCATCCGGCAGAGAGATTCTTAACCCAAACAAAACATGTTATTAACCCTAAACATACACTGTTCCCTCAATCTAACTTTACAAAAGAGGAGGGACAGAGTTGGTCTTACAATACTGGAATGTAGGGGATCTTCCACCTGCTGAGAACATCAAAGGTCCATGCAGAAATGACCCCTGGATAAGATATAGGCAGCTATGAAGGACATGAGAAAGCAAAAGTTAAATTCTATGGCAAACAACCTGGTCATGATGAAGGTATATGTCTGAATCAACCTGTAAATATAGAGAAGATGGACCAAACAAGGCCTGTGTGAAGAGCTGTTCACAGGTGCCTATGGTTGATATACCATTCTAACTTGTGAAAGTGTCACAGAAAGTAGGGGCAGCCTGCATCTCATGGGACCCTTAGAAGTAACTGTTAGGACAAAGAGGTTGCCAAGGCAGTGACCTCATTCAGTTTCGGAAGGAAGTGACCTCACCTCACCTCCTTGTCGATGGAACTCTCTGAACTTGTGATCCAGGAAGAGACACACCCAGAGGCACTCGCAGTCCCAGTTCCAGTGGTCTCACTTGTTTCAATTTACCAAGGACAGAGTCAGTCTTTCTTAGTTCCTACTGATGTGAGGATGGCCAAATGCCAGGAAAGCTCTGAAGAGGGGACTTTCCTGAGAAAGCAGGTAGTGGCTCACCCATGGCTCCTGATTACTTCACAGAGTTGGCCAAGGAGACCAGATTTGTGACAGGAGAGGCCATTTTGGGGGAATATAATATGGCCCATCAGTCTGAGGACACTCCGGATAGTCACAGACCTACTTGGGCAAAAGAGGTGCCTTTGTGGGTGTGGATGTGTGTTTCTGGTTTTGTCTCATATCCTGAGAATAGGTAGGAAAGGCTGTTTGTTTGGAATGGCGTTGACTGTTTCGAGTAAGTCGTTTGACAAGTCAAGTGCTTCTATATCTGTGCATCCCACTCTGTCCGTGATTGTAGACATTAGTAAAGAGAATGCATCAATGGATGTGTCCTGTCTAGTAGAAAGCTTCCAGGCGTTCATCCTGCCAAATTTATGAATGGACTGTGGCTTGCCTTATCGAAGGGTAACACCTGCTATCTTCCAAAGTTTCTGTTTTCTTCCTGAATTCTGGCCACTCTCCAGAATAGCCTCATGGTTTTGTGTCCAAGATATGTACCACCTACAAGTTCTGTGATATGGCCATGTTCTGGATAACTGACGGCAATGGTGAGCATCTCAGAAAACTCAGATATCAGTGTGACCAGGAAAGTCTCAGTGGAGAAACCCTGCTTTGTGCCTTTGGTTTACCTCTTGTTTACTGCCCTGAATTTCAGGAAGGTCTTTCCCTCAGGCCACTCCTTTGTGAAGCCTGAAGAAAACAGTTTCAAATGGAAATGAATGGGATTCACCTGTGGCTCTTTGCTTATTTGCTTCGGAAATGGATGTGTCTGAATCAGACTCTTGGCCCTGTGTGAGGCTGTGGTTAGATTCTCAGCACCTGATGGATCCCATGTTTTCATCCAAACCCAAAATGGCCAAAAGAGCAGTCATTGTGGATGAAGTCTCTCGCCTTCCTCTGTAAGGTTCCTGAACTTCATCAAGTGAGAATAGGGATCCTTTGGGTCAAATGAGTTCTTCAAAGCCCTGAATAGGGAAGCCCATAGGTGCTTGGGTTTTCTCATGTTTCTAATTCACATAAAGAATCTAAACCCCACAGTCAGTATTCCTCAAATTGGAGAAACAGAGCAGTATTAACGGAAGGCCTACTCGATTACTCCTGGTTCACAGGAAGGTGTTCAGGCCACCCCGACTTTAGGCAAATGAGGGGAAAGGGAGCTTATTTTGGACACTGTCTTGGGCTGCGCCCCTCATGGAAACCTCTAGTCAGAGGTTATAATGAGTGTCTATATGGAAGAAGATGACGGCCATGCGGAAGTGTTTTGGTTTTAATTGTGGTTATTAGTTTGACGGTTGGAAATGATGACTGGCTCCACCTGGGCTTGAACTCTGCTGTAATTCTCCTTACAGACTGAGTTCTGGAACTTACCTCAGAGAAGTATTGCCATGAGTTGTGTTGGGATTTTAGGAGGCCATGCATGAGAGTCACCCTTGGAATTGAGATGTGTGCCCAGGAAGGTTTTCCACAAGGCACGGGGAATCTCAGCAAGGATATCACATGATTTTATTCTGACAAACTTGGCAGCCATAGTTGAGAGTCAAAACACACATGGACCTCACATTGTAGACCTCAATGGGCCTGGCTTCATGTGACCATTTGGCCACTCTTTGAGAAGACTTGCCTGTGTGTGTTCTCCTGTGCTTTCATTAAAATGAGCTTCCTCAACATTTAATGGTTCCTGAATAAATTGAAAATCATAGTGCCTCCAAATTCATCCACGAACAATGGCTAGATAAATACTATGGAATTTTTGAAATTTTTATGTCCAGGTGTCACTGGAGAACCTTTTGATGTCCATTTGCTGATCATGAGTATACCAGACAATTCGTTGATTGACTGGGTTTCATGAAAAATGGTGTAGAACAGAGATGCCAGTAAGTTGGAGCCTCCTTAGTAGCGGGTCTAGAGCAGTGGTGGGCAGGTATGTGATAAAACATCTGTGTTGGGGCCATGTGGATCTGCCATTGGCTTCCAAATGGCTTGTGACTGACATGGTGCAGCTAGCAGACCCTTATATGTTAAGGCATCTTGTTATATGGAGAGGGTCAGGGCAATGTTCAGAATCAGGTTGCTATGGGCCTGGGGGCAAGCTATGTGAGATAGAAGCCTGATTGGTGCATTCTCCTGCAGACCCTGACCCACCGCATGTGACAGAACTCCCTCCAGCATTATGTCCCAGTTGAACTCCTTGTATTTCGTGAAGCAAATACCCAACTCCCAGTGAAGCAACAAGACACACCAGGAAAACTAGAGGATTACCAAATGGCTTCACAGTCTACACGGAGAGACACTTAGACCGCAGTTGCCACAGTTTACCTACAAAGTGAGAATTCAGCACTGCTGCCTCATGTTCATTGAAAAATAAGATACCATGTCCTCCAGGTCACATAGATGCAGACCCAATTTTGGTGCTCTCACTACATAGGAAGCTAAAGCTCCTGACAACAACATATATTTCAAGTGCCCAAACTCAGAGGCAGTTTCTCAAGATGTCTTTAGGCCTGCAGAGCTCCATGTTTGTGGAGTGTTTACCCTGTCCCTTACTTTTGGAAACTCCTCTACCACCTCCAAGGTTGTGAACTCCTGAGCATATTCCGTTCCAGATATGTATTCACTGATTTTCTAACTCTTCTCCTCTAATTGTGCATTACTTCAGGCGAGGGTAATATCAAGGAATTGTTCTGGATGAGAGTTGGAAGATTTTTTGTAGCACATATTTGAAAACACATTGGGTTTATTTTCCTATTTTCCATTTGGAATAATGAATCTCTGACACTAACCCATACCCTACTAGACTCTGACTACTAATCCTAATATGATGGAGAATAGTAACTCAAACAGAATAGAAATACAAGCAGTTCAGAGGAGGCATGGTGTATATTTGGACTTCCCTTTTTCACTATATAGGATAGGAGTTATAAATAAGTCAATGTTTATTGAAATAGTTCACCATGTGTTTTTAAAGTTAAGAAATATGTCAATTCCTGTCTCTCTTTAGCCTTTTTCAGCTCATGTATTATTATATGCACATATAGAATCCTAACTGGTATCACACGTACCTTCTTCTGAGGTGGGTGACTTGGCACATACAAATTGTGAGAAGAGATCACTCCTCCTAAACGCTGTTGGAACTGAAAATTCAACCTAAGTGTGAGCTTCCAAGTTGAACAACATTATACATAAATCCATTTTTAGTAAAATGTATATTTTTGGATATGTGGAAGATATATATTTCATGATGAATTTCGATTGGCATATATACTGCTTCTTTTTAATGTCTGTGTGTGTTTGTGTGTTTGTGTGTATATATATATATATATACTCTCCAGATTTTTCAAAATATAAAATATATGTGTCTTATTATACACTCCCTAAAATCATTCATATTCATGTATGTGGATTTATAATCAACTTTTCACAAGATTATTCTCCGAAATATTCATACACCTGAAATTCATATTTGTTTTCTAAAACTGAAAACTGACTTAAGTAAATGGTACATACAAATCATAATATTTCGTCATTGCAAGATGGCCACGAATAGAGTGCATCACACCAAGTGTACTGCACCACTGCACAGGTGAATAACGAGTTAGAGTGACAAAAAAACTATCTTGTTAGGAAATTACAGCAAAATGGGGGTGCACCAAAACCTAGAAGAAGGATTTCTAGCACCATGGTCCGGTAATTGAGTCTCAAACACGAGCCAAATGTGCGACCCGAGATCCCATTTGACTGATCCGCGCGGCCCACCCAGTGGCTAAAGATGGTGCGGCACCACCGAGATGGGTCCAATAAGCAGGGAGAAACGTTGATGAGGATTCTGTGGAATCCTGCCGGTAGAGCCCCCTCTGAGCCCTGAGCTGAGTTCAGGATTTCAGACAGGGAAGGAAGCGGTACAGTTCTATCTCCCACAATGGAAACTCTTCCAAGGAATCCAATGGCCATCATCTTGGAGAGCTGAAGTAACCACAGCCACTCTCCTACAGATTACAACAATAAAACAGGAGTGTGTTTTTCAGCTCATCTCCCATATATCGGGGAATTCGCATAAAATCTCTCCTAGGATTTCTGGGGGAGAGATTATCAGAGTGAGCCTGCATTAAGATGGGGGAAAACAAGAGGCAACTGACCTTCAACTCCCCCTCTCATCAACTGTGAAAATAAAACCTGTCTAACCAGTGCTGGGGGAGGGGCAAGTGGAAAAAATCAAAACAATAGAGTGTCTGGCTTCCCAATAGACACCCTCCACAACCAACAAACGGCAGGCCCAGAGTACAGTTTGAACTGCCGAGAGCCATCACTCAGGGGAATTCTGGTCTTGCAGGAAAACCCAGGACTAGCAGGAGAAACCAGAGAACTAGAGGCCAGGCCCTTGTGACTGGGCAGCGGGAGACTGCAGGCCCACAGGCGACAGTCCACCCGCTGCCCGCGTGACTAGGCGGCTTGGGAACGCCCTGCCGCCGGCGACCGACCGCACCACTGGGTGGCTAGAGATCGCCCGCCCGCCAGTGACAGCCCACCTGCTGCACAAGTGACTGGACAGCTGGAGACCGCCTGCCCGCCAGTGACCCGGAGCTGAAACCAACAAGTGACAGTACAGTCCCACCCCCCTATACGGACACCTCAGCAAGGAGCCTTGGGCCTGCCAAAACAGAGAGGTGACGTCACTGGAGCTCGGCCTTCGGAATTTCTTCCAAGCGGAATCCACTTTAGCATGCATAGTCTACCAACACAAAGGAGAGACAACAGAGACATACAACACCAAAACAAATCTCTAGAATAAAGCAGAAACACAGCAATCAAATAGAGCTGGAAAGTAACATGAACACCATGAAAAAACAATGGAATAAAAGGAGTACAAACAATGCAGGACAACTTAATTCTACAGGAGGACCTAGAAGCACCAGAAACAGGGATAGGGAAAGAAATCAAGGCATACTTAACTCAGATGGAAAGATATATTAGAGAAGACATGAGGCAGCAAGTCCAAGGAATAAAAGTATATTTTGAAAATGAATTAAACAAACAAATTCAAATTGCAAAAAATGAGCTTTACCGAAAAATAGAGATCTTAAAAAAATTCAAACAGTAATTCTAGAAATGCAGGAAACTATAAACCAAATTAAAAACTCAAACAAGAATATTACAAATAGAGTAGATCAAGTAGAAGTCAGAAAATCAGAAAATGAAGACAAAGTTTATCAACTTGAAAAGAATATAGTCAACACAGAAAAGATGCTTAAATCTATTCAAGAGATAATGGATGTCAAGAAAAAACAAAAAACTTGAGAGTCATCAGGAGAGAAGAAGGCATAGAGATTCAAACCAAAGGAATGGACAACATATTAAATGAAATAATTCTAGAAAACATCCCAGAGATGAAAGATGGATTGGATTGCCAAATCCTGGAAGCCTACAGGACCCCAAACATTCAAAAACATAATAGACCAAATCCAAGACATATAATTATGAAGATAGCCAAAATACAGAACAAGGAGACAATATTAAACGCTTATAAGAGAAAGGAGGCAAATTACATTCAGGGGTAAACCAATTAGGTTAATGACTGATTTTTCATCACAGACTTTGAAAGAGAGAAGATCCTAGAACAATGTATTTCAAATGCTGAAAAATAATGGATTCCAACCAAGAACACTGTACCCAGCAAAATTAAGCTTCAGATTTGAAAATGAAATTAAAGTCTTTCATGATAAACAAAAGCTAAAAGAATATGCAGCCAGAAAACCAGCACTGCAAAGCATTTTGAGCAAAATACTACAAGAAGAAGAATTGAAAAATAGTGCCCAAAACTAACAGCAGGAGGTATTTCAGTAAAGGGGGAGTAAAATAACCAAAAAAGTAAAAACTAGCCAAACTAAAATATAATAAATAAATAAACATGACTGGAAGTACAAATCATATTTCAATTGTAACCTTAAATGTTAATGGCCAAAACTCACCAATCAAGAGACATGGGCTAGTAACGAGGAAAAAAAAAATCCAACAATATGTTGTCTTCAGGAGACCCATATGATAGGAAAAGACATACACAGGCTGAAAGTAAAAGTTTGGGAAAAATCATACCACTCACATGGCCCTCGGAAGCAAGAAGGAGTGGCCATACTCATATGGAATAAAATCAACTTCAAACCTAAGTAAATCAAAGGGATAAAGAAGAACACTATATTCTTTTAGAAGTAACCATCCACCCACAAGACTAACAATTATCAATTTGTATGCACCAAGCAATGGAATTGCAACGTTCATAAAACAATCTCCCCTCAAGTTCAAGAGTCACATAGACTACAACACAATAATTATGGGTGAATTCAACACACCACTCTTGGCATTGGACAGATCCTCTAGAGAGAAACTGAATAAAGAAACTATAGAACTCAACAGCACAATCGATAACCTAGACTTAACAGACATATATAGAATATATCAACCATCATCAAGTGGATACACGTTCTTCTCAGTAGCAGCACATTGATCCTACTCAAAGATAGACCATATATTATGCCATGGGGCAATTCTTAGTAAATATAAAGGCATGGAAATAATACCATGCACCATATCTGATCGTAATGGAATGAAATGGGAAATCAATGATAAAAGAAGGAAGGAAAAATCCTGCATCACATGGAAAATGAACAACATGCTACTGAATGATCAATGGGTAACAGAAGACATAAAGGAGGAGATAAAAAAATTCTTAGAGACAAATGACAATACAGACACAATGTACCGGAATCTATGGGACACAGTGAAAGCAGTTTTAAGAGGGAAATTCATTTATTGGAGTTCTTTCCTCAAAAAAAGAAAAACCAGCAAATAAATGAACTCATGCTACACCTCAAAAACCTAGAAAAGGAAGAGCAAAACAACAGCAAATGTAGTAGAAGACAAGAAATAATCAAATTTAGAGAAGAAATCAACAAAATTGAAACAAAGAAAAACATTGAAAAAATTGATAAAACTAAAAGTTGGTTTTTTGAAAAAATAAATAAGATCGACAGGCCCTTAGCCATACTAATGAACAGAAGAAGAGAGAGAACTCAAATTACTAAAATACGGGATGAAAAAGGCAATATCACAACAGACACTACAGAAATAAAGAAGATAGTTAGAAAGTATTGTGAGACACTATATTCCAATAAAATTGAAGATAGTGAAGGTATTGATAAATTTCTTAAGTCATACGATCTGCCCAGATTGAGTCAGGAAGACACACACAATTTAAACAGACCAATAACAAAGGAAGAAATAGAAGAACCATCAAAGGACTGCCAACCAAAAAAAACCCTGGACTCGATGGGTATACAGCGGAGTTCTACAAAACCTTCAAAGAAGAACTAATACCAATATTATTCAAGCTATTTCAAGAAAAACAAAAAGAAAGAGCTCTTCCAAATTCATTCTATGAGGCCAACATCACCCTGATCCCGAAACCAGACAAAGACACTTTAAAGAAAGAAAACTACAGAAAAATATCTCTAATGAACTTGGATGCAAAAATTCTCAATAAAATCCTGGCGAATCGAATACAGAAGCATATCAAAAAAATTGTGCTTCATGATCAAGTAGGATTCATCCCTGCGATGAAAGGCTGGTTCAATATTAGGAAATCAATAAATGTAATCCACCACATCAATAGACTTAAAGACAAGAACCACATGATCATCTCCATTGATGCAGAAAAAGCTTTCGACAAACTACAGCATCCCTTTATGTTCAAAACACTATAAAAACTAGGGATAAAAGGAACTTACCTCAACATGGTAAAAGCTATATATGCTAAAAATCAGGCTAGCATCATCCTAAATAGAGAAAAGCTGAAGAAATTCCCTCTAAAATCTGGAACAAGACAGGGATGCCCTCTATCACCACTTCTATTCAATTAAGTTCTAGAAATACTAGCCAGAGCAATTAGACAGACAAAAGAAAATAAAGGCATAAAAATAGGAAAGGAAGAATTTAAATTATCGCTATTTGTAGATGACATGATAATATATTTAACAGACCCAAAAGGGTCTACAAAGAAACGGCTTGAGTAAATAAATGAATTCATCAAAGTGGCAGGATATAAAATCAACACACATAAATCAAAGGCATTTTTGTATATCAGCAACAAAACTTCTGAAATGGAAATGAGGAAAACCACTCCATTCACAATATCCTCAAATAAAATAAAATACTTGGGAATCAACCTAACAAAAGAGGTGAAAGATTTATATAATGAAAACTACAGAACTCTAAAGAGAGAGATAAAAGAAGATCTTAGAAGATGGAAAAATGAACCCTGTACATGGATAGGCAGAAATAACATTATCAAAATGGCAATATTACCCAAAGTTCTCTACAGGTTTAAAGTGATGCCAATCAAAATCCCAACAGCATTTCTTGTAGAAAAAGATAAAGCAATCATGAAATTCTTATGGAAAAACAAAAGACCCAGAATAGCAAAAGCAACTCTAAGCAGTAAGTGTGAATCTGGAGTTATAGCGATATCAGAGTTCAAACTGTACTACAAAGCAATAGTACCAAACACAGTGTGGTACTGGTACCAAAACAGGCAGGTGGACCAATGGTACAGAATAGAGGACACAGAAACCAATCCACAAAATTACAACTTTCTTATATTTGATAAAGGGGCTAAAAGCATGCAATGGAGAAAGAATAGCATCTTCAACAAATGGTGCTGGGAAAATTGGAAATCCATATGCAAATAAATGAAACTGAATTTCTTTCTCTTGCCATGCACAAAGGTTAACTCAAAATGGATCAAGAAGCTAGATATAAAATCAGAGACACTGCGTCTGATAGAAAAAAAGTTGGTTACGATCTTCATACTGTGGGGTCAGGCTCCAAATTCCATAATAAGACTCCCATAGCCCAAGAGTTAATAACAAGAATAAACAAATTGGACTTACTTAAACTATAAAGTTTTTTCTCAGCAAGAGAAACAATAAGAGAGGTAAATAGAGAGCCTACATCCTGGGAACAAATTTTTACCCCTCACACTTCAGATAGAGCCCTAATATCCAGAATATACAAAGAACTCAAAAAATTAAACAATAAGATAACAAATAATGTAATCAACAAATGGGACAAGGAACTGAACAGACACTTCACAGAGGAAGACATACAATCCATCAACAAGTACATGAAAAAA
This sequence comes from Callospermophilus lateralis, assembly GCF_048772815.1. Classification (NCBI taxonomy): domain Eukaryota; kingdom Metazoa; phylum Chordata; class Mammalia; order Rodentia; family Sciuridae; genus Callospermophilus; species Callospermophilus lateralis. The sequence continues at coordinate 360,615 of NW_027514417.1, forward strand.
TGCTCACCATCTCTAGCAGTCAGAGAAATGCAAATCAAAACCACCCTAAGATACCACCTCACTCCAGTAAGATTTGCAGCTATTATGAAGTCACAGAACAACAAGTGTTGACGAGGATGTGGGGAAAAGGGTACACTTGTACACTGCTGGTGGGACTGCAAATTGGTGAAGCAAACTTTGAAAGCAGAATGGAGATTCCTGGGAAAACTGGGAATGGATCCACCCTTTGAACCAGCTTTTGCCCTTCTCAGACTATTCCCTGAGGATCTTAAAAGAGCGTACTATAGGGATACTGCCACATCAATGATCATAGTGGCACAATTCAAAATAGGTAGACTGTGGAAACAAACTAGATGCCCTTCAATATATGAATGGATAAAAAAAAATGTGGCATCTATACACAATGGAGTATTATGCAGCACTAAAAAATGACAAAATCATAGAATTTGTAGGGAAATGGATGGCATTAGAGCAGATTATGCTAAGAGAAGGTAGCCACTCTTTAAAAAACAAAAGTCAAATGTCTTCTTTGATATAAAGAGAGCAACTAAGAATAGAACAGGGAGAAAGAACTTGAGGAAAAGATTAACATTAATCAAAGACGAGAGAGGAAAGCAAAAGGGAGAGAGAATGGAAACCATATGGAAATGGTAGGAGACCCTCAATGTTACACAAAATTACATATAAGAGGTAGTGAGGGGAAAGGGGGGTGGAATAGGGAGAGAAGTGAAAAACAGCAGATGAGGTAGAGAGGGAAGATGGGAGGGGAGGGGAGGGAAGATAGTAGGGGATAGGAAATGTAGCACAATACAACAGTCACTTATATGACATTTTGTAAAAATATGAATGTGTAACCATTGTGATTCTGCAACTCGTATTTGGGGAAAATTGGGAGTTCATAACCCAATTGAGTCAAATGTATGAAAGATGATATACCATGAGCTTTGTAATGTTTTGAACAACCAATAAAAAATAAATAAATAAAGGTTTAAAATTGAGTGGGAAGATATCAGCTAAAAAAGTGTTGAGATGCATTCATTTTGCTAAGCAGAAACTTTGTTTTGTTTAGTTGTATCTATCACAAATTTATTGTACCAGAAAACTGGTTTTAAAAATGCACATAATTGAGATTAAAGGTTAATCCACCTACCCTCCTGAAAAATTCATAGTATTTCCTATATTTTTCATATTTCATTTTTTAGTGAATATTTTGTCATGGACCAGTTCTAGTCTTAGGCTATTCTTCCAGAATACTAACTCAACTGACAAGTTGGTACAATGTGTTGGATTGTTCTTTTCATCTTTTATTTAATAGTTTCTAACTGATAATGTGTATTTTTTCTTATCTTTATTTGGACATACATACCCAACTTTATCTTTGCATTTTATGTTTTACTGGGAAAGAGACTCATCAAAAGCTCTGTATTATATGTATCAGTAATCAAACATTTAGAGATCGCAATTATTCTTAATTTTGCCTGAAAATATCTTTGTACCATTTTTCTTATAAAGATTTAGAATTATTAATACTGCCCCTACTGTAATAAGTAACTACTTACAAAAAGGATTAAACAATTGACTTTATATCAATTATGAATATGAAAATTACTAAAATAAGTATTTTTTAATTAACACACAATTGATAGAAATTGAAATCACAAGAAGGCCATTTGAAATGTCAGTGCATATTGTCCTTAAATAATAGGTTGTTCAAAAAAAAATTTCTCTAATTCATAAGAGTTAATATGCCATATTACAACTTAATGTGATATAAAACCTTAAATTATCAGTATTCATAAATAAGAATGATACCTGTTAACTTAAACATGTTTATTTGATTTTCACTGTAAGATGTTAATTCTGGAAGACTTGAAAATAAGAAAGACTTGGTGATTATAATTTTTAAATTTTCTCAAGAAAAAAGAATGACTATAAAATCAGTTTTAAATGTAAATTTCATAGCATACTAGTGTTTGTAATGACATGAGAGAAAAATACATAAGGAGGGAAAGTGAAAAAGAATAGAGAGAAGGGGGAAAACGATTAAGAAAGTGAGTAATGAAGAGGGTGAGGAGTGTTTGATGATAAGATAAAGTGGAGGAGCTGGGTTTCTGCCTCAGTGTTAACATGCTTGTCTAGCATGTGTGAGGCACTGGGTTATATTCTCATCACCACATACAAATAAATAAAATGAAGGTCTATGAACAACTGAAAAAATAAAAAATGAAAAAGGAGAAATATTACCAAAATTCCAAGTTTTTATAAATGTTAAATAAAAAACAATTATGTTACATAGCCTTATGCAATTTCTAGACTCCCCAAAATAGTCATTAAATGTTAGATTATTAGTGCTATAACTGAAAATCTATTGCTCTTTCCTCTACATTCTGTGGCATGCTAGTGCTAAAATAAAGTGTATTATGACACCAAAAAAAATCAAATATTTCTACAGTAACTGACCCAGTTTAACATCAATGCATGAAGATTCCTATGGGATATAATGTGTATTTTGATGTTCATTTTCATTCAAAACTCTTACATTACTATTTCTCCAGTTTATGCACATGATAGGATGTATATTTCATCCACAATTTAGCAAATTTATACGCATTTGTTTTACTTTCCATCACTTCCTGCTTCAGAACACATGGATTACTCCATGTTTCTTGACTGCTATTTTTAAGAGACTTCTTTATAAACACATTATTTTCGATTTCCATTATCAATTTTGAAGCAAAACTCACACAACCGTCATGATAAACCATAACCCTAATATTATCATTAGATATAAAAATGGTTGGAATGAATGATTGTATTTCAATATAAGATTTCTTGTATACTTTCAGATATCAATTTAATCCATTATGTAAAGTGGAACCAGTAATATTATTTATTCACAGTATGGTCTATTCATGCATTATCTCTATATTGATAGACACAGGGTACACCTCTGTGTACGCCCAATAATAATTTGTATATCTTCAAAATATTGCTCCCAGAAATGGTGGAAGAAATACTCATGTCAACTGATTTATACATACATTTTATCACAGTAGTATTCTGGACACAAAATGCAAAGGTCACACTTAGGATTCTCCCAAAAGCCTAAATGGAAAGTGAACATGGATTACTAAACTAATCCATGTCCAGGTTACCTAATGCTCTCAAATGTCAATCATATTGGTGACTACATATGTGTTTCTTCTGAAGATTACATTTTCAATCTCAACCCTGTTGAGAATGTCTAAACCTATGACTCATTTTATAATTTGCCTGATTTCTTAATCTCTATTGATATCTGCTTTCCTACTATTTTCCCCAGTTCATCATTGTGACTGACTTTTCACATGTGCTGACATATATATTCAATCTCTACCCGACACCCTATTGCTAAAGAACTTTTGGTCCAAATCCTATACTCAATCTTCTTCCTAAACCTACCGACTATCTTCCTAATCCTAGCGACAAATCCTTTTTGACTGGATGTTCTCTTCGTTATTCAATCATCCAAGGTGCAAATTCCTGTTCCATTGTATATTGCTTTATCTGAGACATATGTGCAGTACATAAGTCAAAGCTAATTAAACCACTCAAGGGGCAAATGCCCTTCTGGGCTTCAAATCATACCTAGATTTCTTTTTCCATACTTATATTTCACCCACAAGTTAGCAAAATTATTTGCATTTTTGTCACTTTCAATTACTTCCTACTTCAGAACACATGCATTCCTCTATGTTTCTTGACTGGTCTTTTCATGAGACTTCTTTCCAAACACATTATTTTCCATTTCCATACTCACTTTTGAAGCAGAACTCACACACCTTTCATGATAAAATATAACCCTAATATTACCATTAGATATATAACTCATTGGAATGAATGATTCTATATAAATATAAGATTTCTTATATATTTTTAAATATCAATTCTATCAATCCATTATTTAAAGTGGAATCAGTTATATTATTTATTCACAGTATTGTCAATTCATGCATTATTTCTATATTCATAGACACAGGGTACACCTCTGTGTACGCCCAATAATAATTTGTATATCTTCAAAATATTGCTCCCAGAAATGGTGGAAGAAATACTCATGTCAACTGATTTATACATACATTTTATCACAGTAGTATTCTGGACACAAAATGCAAAGGTCACACTTAGGATTCTCCCAAAAGCCTAAATGGAAAGTGAACATGGATTACTAAAATCATCCATGTCCAGGTTGCCTAATGCTCTCAAATGTCAATCTTATTGGTGACTACATATTTGTTTCTTCCTAAGATTATATATTGAAACTCAACCCTGTTGATAATGTCTAATCCTATCACTCACTTTGTACTTTGCCTGATTTCCTAATGTCTCTATTGATATCTGCTTTCCTACATATTTTCTGCATTTCATCATTGTGACTCATTCTTCACATGTGCTGACATTTACATTCACTCTCTAACCGAAACCCTATTGCTAAAGAACTTTTGGTCCAAATCCTATACTCACTCTTCTTCCTAAACCTACGGACTATATTCCTAATCCTACCGACTATCCCTTTTTGACTGGATGTTCTATTCTACATTCAATCATCCAAGTAACGGTCGGGCGAGCGTTGGAAGAAGAGACCACCAAGTGTCTATCTCATGTAACAGCAAAGGGTTTATTGGGGTTCCAGCATGCTGGGGCTCAGAGTTCACTTGAAAAGAGTAGAGAGCCCTGAGAACACCTTAAGCAGATGTTATAAACTTTTCCTTGCGAGTGCAGGGAGGGAAGTTAATTGAGGTGTCAGGGCGAGTGTTCAGTTTGCATGCAACCTGGTGGGGGAGTACATTCTGCAGTTTGGCAGTTGTGGACAGCACATTCTGGGAACAAGATTGGCAAAAATTTCTCAAGATTTCAACAGTGTTTTGTTAAGTGTACAGAAAAACAGGAAGTGACAACTACATATTTTATTAACCTTTCATTCGACACTTCTTTTTCTGGCTACTTTTAATCATAAATATGATCATTGGGTGGTGTCACATTCCATGTCTGCTAGTGGGGTATTACCATTAGTTTAACTTGTCCAATTTGAGCCTGGAGAAAATAAATTACATGGTTGAGCAAGCAGGGTTTTATAGTTAGCAATAATGTGAGGATTATTATTGGACCCGCCAAGATTGATAAATGCGTAGTTAACCAGGGGGACTTTGTGAACCAAGATTCAAACCACCCTTTTTGGGCCTCTCTCTCTCGTTGACGCTCTTCAAGTCGTCATTTTAATTTACTCATAGATTTTTTTACAACTCCAGTATGGTTGGCATAAAAACAACATTCTTCCATCAATGCAAAACAAAGGCCCTCTTCGATCATGAAGAGAAATTCCAATCCTCGACTGTTCTGTAAAACAACTTCAGAGAGATAGGTTAAAGATTCCTGCAATGCTGTGATGGAGGTTTCTAATACCTTTAAGTTTTGGCCTATTGCTGCTTCTATTTGGGTCATTTGTTTTGTCCCATGGACCAAGGCAGTGGTTCTTGTGCCCACCCCTGCAGCAACATGTATTCCTAATAGGATGGCGAAAGTGAGGGATATATGTTCCCAGTGGAACCAGGTTTTATGCCCCCCTATTTGATCTTCAAATGAACCTGTGTCATGATAGAGCACTCTGGGAAACATTTGCACAACTACACAATTAATCACATCTTTTGACCACTTCATGAAAACATAAACAATGTTTTAAGTATATAGAATTATACTGTTGTAGGGATGGACAAGGCAAGGCACCTAAGATAGTACCAAAGACAGGAAAACAGTCCTATTTGTTTGCAACCATATTCAGAGGGCATTACTTCTGTTGTAATCAATTAAATCCCTGGAATCCCAAGTTTAGGTAGTTTCAGAATTTTGTACCCAACATATAAGGGAAGGGGCTCAGAAGTTCACAGTCTTAAGAAGTTCACAAGAAGCCGTTTGTCTTCTTTTTTTTTCCTCTGTTCTGGGACACCTGGGTGAGGGAGAGCTTTATATTCCCTTTATTTTTCCCCCTGCCAACTGTTACCATGGAGCACAGTTGGTAACTTCTTTATCTTACAAATGTAGCCATCTATGTGAAGCCTCAGCTCAAGGCCAAGGCCTTGTTCACATATTTTGTGAAAAATTAGTATGGGGGTGTCTAGCTTAGGATTGCAGATTTTTTTAGCCAGTGGCCAAGTAGAATAGGGCAACACGAAAAGTGGAATTTTATCTACTTAGAAATCTTTTATTGGGACTTTTTTGCTGAAATTCCTAAATTCAGCTATGTTGGAGATATCTGGAGAAGGTCAGTTAAGACTTTTCTGTGGGCCTGGTACAGAGGGGGAAGACGGGGAAGGAATGGCTGTGAGCAGTTCCGTGGATCTGAGAATGAGGTAGGAGAAATGTAAAAGAATAATGGAAAAGGGGTTTTGGATTTTTCTAGGAACAAATCTTGAGCAGTACAATAGGTACAGCAGAGGGTAAGATGGGAGTTAGCATCCCAAAAAGCATTTGAGGGACTTTAAATACTTAGTAACATGTTTTCAGTGATGAAAAAGCAACTTTAAAGGCCATTTACATTGCATCTTGCATAAGGGTGTGAGGGCTCTTCTCAGCTGGTTTGGGCTTTGTGTTAGGTAGTAAGAGGACCTGGTGGGACCCAGTGCGGGCAATGACAGGAGAAGAGAGGAGTGAGTTGGTTGAGGTGTACCTCAGTACCTGCTACCTCAAGAAGGGGGCAACGGTCTTAGAACAGGCAGAGGTTTGGGTTTTTGATCTAGTAATTGGAGGGGAGAAATCAGGTTGCATAGGTGAGAGTAAGAGCAGAGAGTCTGGAGCAGAAGGCTGAGGGTGAGGATCTATTGTAGAAGCATAGTTCAGGATGTGAGCAAAGGAGGGAAAAGGCCTCCACATAGGGGAATCTCCTTTTACCCTTTTCAGCACTTGCAGAAGTTAAAAAGGTCACGCAGAATTTGAGGATCCAGAGACCCCTCTGGGGGCCATCAATTTTGGTTATCTAATTGGTAATATGGCCAATGTTGTGTACAGAATTTGATGAGGAGTTTGGGTTCCATCAAGCAGTCCCTGTATGCTCACATCCTCATGACTTACAGAAGAAGCCGGCTTTCCCCCAACACAGCCTTGACTGTTTGTGGCTTTGATAGTCCGCCGGGCAAACATAGTAATCTAGGCTAGCCAACCTGCATCTGGCTCGCGTGTCCCTACATCCATAATATTTGTTTCCATTATCTATGGTAGAGAAGGGATTTAATGGAATTTTAGTGGGATCCACTTCATCAGGGATATCCCAATGGAAAAGACCTATAGCCAGCTGACAAATGTTTCTGTGGAGAGATGGCGACCATGTCCCTAAGTGGACTGTATGCGAGATAGACCATACTTCTTGTCCAGTAAGATTTGTGATCAGCCATCGCTGCTGAATGGGCTGATGAGGGTTAGGACTACTGGTGGTCAAGGGGAGAGTCTATTGCGTTATCCACATGGCAAATACACAATTTGAAAGCGTTACCAGTCTTTTACAGTTTCCAGCCAGAGTCTGGACAGGGCACAGGCTTGAGATTAGAGGTATGGATCCAGGAAGTGATTCTGTCTACCTTTACTGCTGTAGGTGTTATAAGTAGCACCTGCTATGGTCCCTTCCAGCAGGGTTCCAGGGATGACACCTGATGTCGTCTAATGTAGACAAAGTCTCTTTCTTGATATTGATGTTGATTCCCCTCGTCACTGGGTTGGTAGGCAGTGTCCATCTGTCTTCACAGGTATCTATGTGGCTCTGGCTGAAAGACAATATCTCTAACTTTTTAAATTAGTGGGAAGTAGAAAGATCCTTCTAGGGTCCATCCAAATCCAAAGGTGAGCCATTCTGAGGCACAGATAGTCTGCCAGGTCCAGCATTTTACTGAAAAAGAAAGATTCTGATCCCTTAAGCAAACTTTGTTGCAGTGAACAAGGGTCAGAGACAGAGGCATTGAAGTGCTTTGTCCCATAATGAAAGATACACAAACAGTAAAAGCAACAACACATGACACAGACAAGACAAGACAATAAAGACAGGATATGGAAGTCCAACACTGAGACCAGGACTGAGTAGTTGGCAAAACCCGATGGGTTGGCAATACCGAATCTGAAACAAAATATCACTGAGTCATGGAGACTATTGTTCCTCGATTTTCTGAGTCCTCTATGACGTCCCCCAGGGACTTGGCCTGTGGATCTGTGACATGACTGTCAGCCACCATCGGAGAGAGCTCACGCTCTTCATCGACATCCATTTTGCCAAGCCCTGGCCTGAAACCTGAAACCAGAAAGAGGCACCTTACTTACCCCGAGAGGAGTTCGTTGGGGTCGCTTGTCCACGGCTGCCGGATCTCGGTGGAACCTCCATATGTAAAGGTCCGGTGACAATCGGGTGAAGAGACCACCAAGAGACTGTCTCATGCAAAGCAAAGGGTTTATTGGGGGTCCAGCATGCTGGGGCTCAGAGCTCACTTGAATAGAGCAGAGAGCCTTGAGAACAGCTTAAGCAGAGCTTATATATTTGCATAGGAGAGGGCAGGGGGGGAAGTTTATTGATGGGTCCGGGCGAGTGAGCGGTTTGTGTGCAACCGGTTGAGGGAGTACATTCTGCAGTTTGGCAGTTTTGGACAGCACATTCTGGGAATAAGACTATCAAAAAGTTCTCAAGATTTCAACAGTGTTTTGTTAAGCATACAGAAAAACAGGAAGTGACAAGTACTTATTTTATTAACCTTTCACTGCGAACTATACTTTTCCAGAATTCCTAATGTTTCTATTGTGTTATTTAAAGTTCATTTTTATTCAAACCTGGTACGTAATTATTTCTTCAGTTTATGGACATCATTAGATATATCCATTCATTCACAAGTTCACAAATTTATAAACATTTGGTTCACTTTCAATCACTTCCTTCTTTGGAAGACATATATTCCTCCATGTTTCTTGACTGGTCTTTTTACTAAACTTCTTTCTAAACATATTATTTTCGATTCCATAATCATTTTTGAAGCAAAACTCACACACTATTCATGATAAATGATAACCCTAACATTACCATTAGATATATAACTGGTTGGAATGAATGTATGTATATCAATATAAGATTTCCTATATATTTTCAGATATCAATACAATCCATTATTTAAATTTGGAACCAGTTATATAATTTATTCACAGTAGGGTCTATTAATGCATCATCTCTATATTCATCAAAACAGGGTAAACCTATTAGTATCCCCAGTACTAATTTATAAGTTTTCAAAATATTGCTCACAGAAATGGTGGAAGAAATACTCATGTCACCTTAGCTACATATACATATTATCACAGTAATATTCTGGACACAAAATGCAAAGGTCACACAGAACATAATTTAAGCTATGTATCCCAATCAAGGGCCCAAAGTCCTTCTGGGCTTCAAATATTACCTAGATTTCTGTTTTCATACTTATATTTCACCTCCATATTCTTATAAATATCGCAGGTTCCCAATATCATTATTCATCCAGCAAAATGATTCATAACCCAAATCGAACATGCTATTAACCCTAACCATTCTGTAAACTGAGATTGTTCACTCAATCTCACTTTACAGAAGAGCAGGGACAAAGTTAGTATTACAATACAGGAAGTTAGGAGATCTTTCACCTGCTGAGTACCTCAAAATCCATGCAGAAATGATCCCTGGAGAAGACGTAGGCAGCTATGAAGGACCTGAAACAGCAAAAGTCATCTTCCTTTGCAAACCACCCGATCAGGATGAAAGGATGTGTCTCAATCAGCCTATCTCTTCTTAATGTAGGGATGATGTATGAAACCAGGAATGTGTGGAGAGCTGTTCCCAGGTGCCTATGTTTCTATACCATTCTAACTTGTGAAAGTGTCACAGGAAATAGAGGCTGCCTCCTTTTCCTGAGACACTAGGAAGCAACTGTTACGACAAAGTGGTGGCCAAGACAGTGGCCTCATTCATTTTCTGAAGGAAGTGACCTCACCTCACTTCCTTGGTGATGGAAATCTCTGAATTTTGTGATCCAAGAAGCCAGGCACCCAGAGCCAGTCCCAGTCCCAGTCCAAGTGGGCTCACTTGTTTGGATTTACCAAGAGGCTAGATAAATACCAAGAAATTTTTGAAATTCCCATGACCAGATGGTATTGGAGAACATTTGGATGCACTTTTAGTGATCATGAGTGTACCAGACAGTGCCTTGATTGACTGGGATTTATGACAATGGTGTAGAACAGAGATGCTATTAAGTTGGACCCTCCTGAGTAGTGAGCCCTGAGCTGTGGTGTGCAGGTGTGTGATGAATCATCTGTGGTTGCGCCATGTGGATTTGCCATTGATTTCCAAATGGCTTGTCACTGACATGGTGCAGTGACCAGACACTTATATGTAAAGGTGTCTTGTTAAATTGATAGTTTTCAGGGCAATGTGCAGAATCAGGTTGCTATAGACAAGGGGGCAAGCTATGTGGGAATGAAGCCTGCTTGGTGCATTCTCTTGTAGACCCTGAAAAACCACAAGTGACAAAACTCCCTCCAGCACTGTGTTCCAGTTGAACCCCTTGTATTTCGTGAGGCAAATACCAAACTCCCAGTGCTGCAGCAGGAAACACCACGAAAAGTGGAGGATGAACAAAAGGCTTCACAGTCCACACGGGGAGACACTTAGACCCCAGTGGCCACAGTTTACATACAAAGAGAGAATTCAGCACTGCTGCCTCATGTGCATTGGAAAGCAAGAAAGAGTGTCCTCCAGGTCACATAGATGCAGACCCAGCTTTGATGATCTCACTACAAAGGAAGCTAAAGCTACTGACAACAACATATATTTCAAGTGCCCATCCTCAGAGGAAGTTTCTCTAGAAGTCTTTAGGCCAGCACACCTCCATATTTGTGGAGTGTTTACCCTGTACCTTACTTTGGGATACTCCTCTACCACCTCCAAGTTTGTGACGTCCTAAATATTTTCCATTCCAGATATGTATTTACAGATTTTCTAACTCTTCTACTCTAATTGTTTCTTATTTGGGGAGATGGTAACGTCAAGGCATTGTTCTGGATGAAAGTGGGAAGATTTTTGTGTAGCACATATTTGTATACACATTGGATTCATTTTCCAATTTTCCATTCCAAAAACTGAATCCCTGACACTAACACGTACCCTACAAAACGCTGACTACTAATCCTAATATGATGGAGAAAAATGACCCAAACCGAATAGAAAAACAAGCAGTTCTGAAGAGGCATGGTGTATAGTCGGACTTGCCTTTTGCATGATAAAGTGTAGGTGTTATAAACCTAGTCAAGTTTTAATTGAAATAGTTCTCCATGTGTTTTTTTTTCTTTGATATTTATTGTTTGTTCTTCAAAACATTACATAGTTCTTGACATGTCATATTTCACACTTTGATTCAAGTAGGTAATGAACTTCCATTTTTCCCCGTATACAGATTGCAGCATCCCATCAGTTACACATCCACTGTTTTGCATATTGCTATACTAGTGTCTGTTGTATTCTGCTGCCTTTCCTGTCCTCTACTATCTCCCATCCCCTCCCCTCCAATCCTCTCAATGTACCCCATCTGCTGTAATTCATTTCTTCCCCTTGTTTTCGTCCCCTTTCCGCTCACTTCATCTTGTATTTAATTTTGTATAACCATGAGGGTTTCCTTCCATTTCCATGCAATTTTGCTTCTCTTTCCTTTTCCCTCCCACCTCTCACCCCTGTTTAATGTTAATCATCTTCTCATTCTCTTCCTTCCAACTCTGTTCTCAGTTACTCTCCTTATATCAAAGAAAACATTTGGCATTTGTTTTTCAGTGATTGGCTATCTTCACGTAGCATAATATGTTCTAATGCCATCCATTTCTCTGCAAATTGTATGATTTTGTCATTTTTTAATGCAGAGTAATACTCCATTGTGTATAAATTCCACATTTTTTTAATCCATTCATCTATTGAAGGGCATCTAGGTTGGTTCCACAGTCTTCCTATTGTGAATTGTGCTGCTATGAACATAGATTTATCAGTGTCCCTGTAGCATGCTCTTTTTGGGTCTATAGGGATTAGACCGAGAAGGGGAATTGCTGGGTCAAATGGTGGTTTCATTCCCAGCTTTCCAAGAAATCTCCATACGGCTTTCCAAATTGGCTGCGCCAATTTGCAGTCCCACCAGCAATGTACAGGTGTACCCTTTTCCCCACATCCTCGCCAGAACTTGTTGTCGTTTGACTTCATAATGGCTGCTAAGCTTACTGCAGTGAAATGGTATCTTAGGGTGGGTTTGTTTTGCATTTCTGTGAATGCTCGAGATGGTGAGAATTTTTTGATGTACTTATTGATTGATTGTATGTCCTCCTCTGAGAAGTGTCTGTTCAGGTCCTTGGCCCATTTGTTGATTGGGTAATTCATTTTCTTATTGTTAATTTTTTTGATTTCTTTGTATAACTCTGGATATTAGGGCTCTATCTGAAGTGTGAGGAGTCAAGATTTGTTCCCAGGGTGTAGGCTCCCTTTTTACCTCTCTTATTGTTTCTTTTTCTGAGAAAAATCTATTTAGTTTGAGTAAGTCCAGTTTGTAGATTCTAGTTATTAACTCTTATGCTATGGGTGTCCTATTGAGGAATTTGGAGCCCGACCCCACAGTATGTAGATCATAGCCAAAGTTTTCTTCCATCAGATGCCATGTCTCTGATTTGATATCAAGCTCCTTGATCCATTTTGAGTTAACTTTTGTGCATGGAGAGAGAAAGGGATTCAGTTTCATTTGTTACATATGGAATTCCAGTTTTTCCAGCACCATTTTTAAAAGATGCTATCCTTCCTTCATTTCATGCTATTAGCTCCTTTATCAAATATAAGATAGCTGTAATTTTGTGGATTGATTTCTGTGTCCTCTATTCTGTACCATTGGTCCACCCACCTGTTTTGGTACCAGTACCATGCTCTTTTTGTTACTATTGCTCTGTAGTATAATTTGAGGACTTGTATCGCTAAACCGCCTGATTCACACTTCCTGCTTAGAGTTGTCTTTGATATACTGGGTTTTGTATTTTTCCATATGAATTTCATAATTGTTTTATCTATTTCTACAAGAAATGCCCTTGGGATTTTGATTGGCATTGCATTAAACCTATAGAGAACTTTTGGTAATATCGCCATTTTGATGATGTTAATTCTGCCTATCCATGAACAGGGTATATTTTTCCATCTTGTAAGATCTTCTTCTATTTCTCTCTTTAGGGTTCTGTAGTTTTCATTGTGTAAGTCTTTCACATCTTTTGTTACGTTGATTCCCAAGTATTTTATTTTTATTTTGAGGATATTCTGAATGGAGTGGTAGTCCTCATTTCCATTTCAGAGGATTTGTTGCTGATATACAGGAATGCCTTTGATTTATGATTGTTGATTTTATATCATGCCACTTTGCTGAATTCATTTACTAACTCTAATAGTTTCTTTGTAGACCCTTTTGGGTCTGCTTGGTATAGAGTCATGTCATCTGCAAATAGTGATAATTTAAGTTCTTCTTTTCCTAATTTTATGCCTTTAATTTCTTTCATTTGTCTAATTTCTCTGGCCAGTGTTTCGAGAACTATGTTGAACAGAAGTCGTGAGAGAAGGCATCCCTGTCTTGTTCCAGATTTTAGAGGGAATGCTTTCAAATGATACTAGCCTGAGGCTTAGCATAGATTGCTTTTACAATATTGAGGTATGTTCCTGTTATCCCTAGTTTTTCTAGAGTTTTGAACATAAAGGGATGCTGTACTTTGTTGAATACTTTTTCTGCATCTATTGGGGTGATCATATGGTTCTTATTTTTAAGTCTATTGATGTGGTGAATAACATTTATTGATTTCCGTACATTGAACCAGCCTTGTATCCCAGGGATGAATCCTACATGATCATGTTGCACAATTTTTTAAATATGTTTTTGTATCTGATTCGCCAGAATTTTATTGAGGATTTTTGCATCTAGGTTCATTAGAGATATTGGTCTGTAGATTTGTTTCTTTGAAGTGTCTTTGTCTGTTTTATGAATCAGGGTGATATTGGCCTCCTAAAATGAATTTGGAAGTTCTCTCTCTTTTTCTATTTCCTGAAATATCTTGAAAAGTACTGGTATTAGTTCCTCTTTAAAGGTTTTGAAAAACTCTGCTGTATACCCATTCGGTCCTGTTCTTTTCTTAGTTGGTAGTCATTGGATGGTTTCTTCTATTTCCTCAATTAATATTGGTCTGCTTAGGTTGTCTGTATCCTCCTGACTCAATCTGGGCAGATCATATGACTTAAGAAATTTATCAATGCCTTCACTATCTTCTAATTTATTGGTGTATAAGGATTCAAAATAATTTCTGATTATCTTCTGTATTTCAGAAGTGTCTGTTGTGATATTGCCATTTTCATCCAGTATGATAGTAATTTGAGTTCTCTCTCTTCTTCTCTTTGTTAACATGGCTAAGAGTCTGTCAATTTTATTTATTTTTCAACTTTTAGTATTGTCAAATTTTTCAATTGATTCTTTTGTTTTGATTTTATTAATTTCAGCTCTGATTTTAATTATTTCTTGCCTTCTACTTCTTTTGCTGTTGTTTTGCTCTTTTTTTTCTAGGATTTTGAAATGAACTATGAGATCATTTATTTGTTGTTTTTTTTTTCTTTTTTTAAGGAAAGAACTCCAAGCAATGAATTTTCCTCTTATAACTGCTTTCAATGTGTCCCATAGATTCTGATATGTTCCGTCTGTCTTTTTCATTTATCTCTAAGAATTTTTTATTTTCCTCCTTGATGTCTTCTATAACCCATTGATCATTCAGTACGTATTGTTCATTCTCCAAGTGATGCATGAAGTTTCCTTCCTTCTTTTATTGTTGATTTTTCAGTTTCATTCCATTATGATCAGATAAGATGCCTGGTATTATCTATACTCCTTTATATTGTCTAAGAGTTGCCATGTGACATAATATATGATCTATTTTTGAGAGGTATCCATGTGCTGCTGAGAAAAAAGTGTAACTGCTTGATGTTGGGTGGTATATTCTATATATGTCTATTAAGTCTATGTTATTAATTGTGTTATTCAGTTCAATAGTTTCCTTATTCAACTTTTGTTTGGAAGATCTGTCCAGTAGTGAGAGAGGTGTGTTGAAGTCTCCCATGATTATTGTATTGTGGTCTATCAGACTCTTGAACTTGAGAAGAGTTTTTTTGATGAACATAGCTGAACCATTGTTTGGGGCATATATATTTATGATTGTTATGTCTTGTTGGTGTATGGTTCCCTTGAGCTGTATGTAGTGTCCCTCTTTATCCCTTTTGCTTAACTTTGGCTTGACATTTATTTTATTTGATCTGAGTATGGACACTCCTGCTTGTTTCTGAAGTCCATATGAGTGATATGATTTCTCCCAACCTTTCAACTTCAGTCTATGTTTCTCTTTTCCTATCAAATGCGTCTCCTGCAGGCAGAAAATTGTTGGGTCTTCTTTCGTGATCCATTCTACTAGCCTGTGTCTCTTAATTGGTGAGTTTAAGCCATTAATATTTAGGGTTACTATTGAGATATGGGTTGTTATTCCAGCCATATTTGTTTATTTATGTTACTAACCATGTTTTTTTTTCCTCTTTGATTATTTCCCCCCCCCCTTTACTGTACTACCTCCCACTGTTGGTTTTCATTGTTATTTTCCATTTCGTCTTCCTATAATGTTTTTCCAAGGATCTTTTGAAGAAATGGTTTTCTAGCTGCAAATTCTTTTAACTTTTGTTTATCATGGAAGGTTTTAATTTTATCTTCCATCCTGAAGCTTAAATTCGCTGGATACACAATTCTTGGTTGGAACCCAATTTCTTTCAGTGTTTGAAAAATGTTATTCCAAGATCTTCTAGCTTTCAGAGTCTGTGTTGAAAGATCAGCTGTTATCCTGATTGGTTTACCCCTAAATGTAATCTGCTTCCTTTCTCTTGTAGCTTTTAAAATTCTCTCTTTATTCTGTATGTTTGGCATCTTCATTATAATATGTCTAGGTCTTTATCTCTTATGATTTTGCACATTCGGCATATTGTAGGCTTCTATGATTTGGGATTCTGTCTCATTCTTCATGTCTGGGAAGGTTTCTCATAATATTTCATTGAATAGATTCCTCATTCCTTTGTTTTGCACCTGTATACCTTCCTGTATCCCAATTACTCTTAAGTTTTTTCTCTTCATGTTATCCCATATTTCTTGGATTTTCTGCTCATGGTTTCTTAACAGTCTTGCTGAGCTGTCTATGTTCTTTTCAAGTTGAAATACTTTGTCTTCATTGTCTGATGTTCTATCTTCTACGTGATCTACTCTGCTGGTAGTATTCTCAATTGAGTTTTTAAGTTGGTTTATTGCTTCCTGCATTTCTATGATTTCTGTTTGTTTTTTTTTATAACCTCTATCTCCCTGTATAGTTGATCTTTTGCTTCTTGGATTTGTTTATGTAATTTATTGTTGAAGTGATCTTTCATTGTCTGATTTTGCTGTCTAATGTCTCCCTGTTGACTCAGATCATCGGAAGCAAGTATATCCTAAATTCTTTATCTGACATTCCATCTGCTGCAGATATTACCTCTTCTAATGTTGAGTTGACCTGCATTGCTTGTGGTCCTTTCTTTCCTTGTCTTTTCCTACTGTTCGCGTTTTTTTCTGTTTGGTGGAACTTTTGTGTTATTGAATTTTACCCCTAAATGTTTATATTGCTATTGTATTCATGAAAAGTCTCCCTCACAGGTGTGGGCGGTGGCTCTGCCCCTCCTCCAATTGGGGCAATGTGCCTACCACACCAGCAGCCCTCTGGACCTGTTCTGCCGGTCGGTAGCCTGTCCGCCTACCTTTCAGGAGCGGGCAGTTGCTCTACCCCTCTTCGGGCGCTGGTCCTGTTCAGCCAGTGGGTCACAGGTCCACCTACCTTGCAGGCGCAGGTGTCGGCTCTGCCCCTCCGCGTGCCGCTGGGCCTCTTCTGTCTGTGGATTGCAGGGCTGTCTACATTGCAGGCGCGAGTGGCAGCTCTGCCCCTCCCTAAACCGGGGCGATATATCTACCAGGCTGGTAGGTTGCTGGGTCTGTTCTGCCAGAGGGTGAGAGGTCCACCTGCTTTCCAGGCACGGGCAGTGGCTCGGCCCCTCCCCAAACCTGGTTATATGTCTAGCACCGTGGCGGGGCCTAGCGCCTGGTCTGTCGGTGTTCGCAGGTCTGCTTACTTCGCAGGCGCGGGGGCCGGCTCTGCCCCTCTGAAGGCAGCTGGGCCTCTTCTGCCGGTGGGTCACAGGTTCACCTATCTAGAAGTTGCAAGAGGTGTCTCTGCCCCTCCGCGGGTTGCTGGGCCTGTTCTCCCTGTGGGTCGCATGTCCGCGTTCCTTGCAGGGGCGCAGCGGCTCTGCCCAACCCCCAACCAGGGCGATGTGGTTTTTACGATTGCGGGCCGCTAGGCCTGTTCTACCGGTGGCTCGCAGGTCCGCCTACCTTACAGGCGCGGTTGGCGGCTCTGCCCCTCCCTTCTCCGTGTGTTTTTAAAGTTAACAAATATGAGAATTCCTGTCTCCATTTCTCTGTACCCTATTCAGCACATGTATTTTTATATGCACATATAGAATCCTACCTGGTATCACATGTAGATACTTGTGAGGTTGCTGACTTGGCAAATACAAATTGTGAGAAGAGATCACTCCTCTTAAATGCTGTTGGAACTTACAAAACAAACTATGGGTGAGCTTCCTAGTTGAACAACATTATACTTAAATTGATGTTCAGAAAAGTGAAGATTTTTGGTTTTGTGGATGATATATATTTCATGATGTATTTCGATTGGCATTTATATTGCTACATTTTAATGTATATGTGTGTGTGTGTGTGTGTGTGTGTGCATATATATATGTATAAACTCTCCAGATTTTTCAAAATATGAAATGTATGTGTCTTATTATATACTCCCTAAATTCATTGATGTTAATGAATGTGGATTTTTATTAAACTTTTCATAAGAATATTCACTGGAATATTAATCCACCTGAAATATATATTTGTTTCCTAGTACTGAAAGCTAACTTCAGTGAATGGTGCATACAAATCCTAATATTGCTACAGTAAATGACTCAGTTTAACATCAATGCAAGTAGATTCCTATGGGACATGATATGTACTTTGACGTTCATTTTTATTCAAAACTGGTACATTAATATTTCTTCAGTTTTTGCACATAATAGAATACATTTTTCATTCACAAATTCACAAATTTATAGGATTTTTTTTCACTTTCAATTACTTCCTGCTTCAGAACATATGTATTCCCCCAGGTTTCGTGACTGTTGTTTTAATGAGACTTCTTTCCAAGCACATTATTTTTGATTTCCATAATCATTTTAGAAGCAAAACTCACAGACACTTCATGATAAACCATAACACTAATATTACCATTAGATGTATAACTGGTACGAATGATTGTATGAATATCAATATAAGTTTTCCAGTATATATCCAGATATCAATTCAATCCATTATTTAAATTTTGAACCAGTTATATTATTTATTCACAGTATGGTCTATTCATGCATTATCTCTATATTCGTATAACACAGCCTATACCTATTTGTACCCACAATACTAAATTATATGTCTTCAAAATATTGCTCCCAGAAATGGTGGAAGAAATACTCATGTCATCTGATCTATATATACATTAATCACAGTAATATTGTGGAAACAAAAAGCAAGGTCACACTTATGATTGTACCA
This sequence comes from Callospermophilus lateralis, assembly GCF_048772815.1. Taxonomy (NCBI): domain Eukaryota; kingdom Metazoa; phylum Chordata; class Mammalia; order Rodentia; family Sciuridae; genus Callospermophilus; species Callospermophilus lateralis. Next base: position 379,412 of record NW_027514417.1, read on the forward strand.
AATCCTGAATGGAAAGTGAGCATGGATTAAAAAAAAAATCCATATCCAGGTTGCCTAATGCTCTCAAAGTGAATCCTATTGGTGACTACATATTTGTTTCTTCCTGAAATTACATATTCAACTTCAACCCTGTTGAAAATTTCTAATCCTATCACTCACTTTATACTTGTCCTGATTTCCTAATGTCTCTATTGATATCTGATTTCCTGTATTTTTTCCCCAGTTTATCACTGTGACTGACTCTTCACATGTGCTGACATTTACTTTCAGTCTCTACCCAAAACCCTATTGCTAAAGATCTTTTGGTCCAAATTCTATTCACACTCTTCATTCTAAACCTACCGAATATCTTCCTAATCCACCAACTATCCCTTTTGGACCAGATGTTCTCTTCGACATTCAATCATCCAAAAGACAAGATCCTATGCCACTGTATATCAATTTATCTGAGACACCTGTGCAGAACATAATTGAAAGCTAAGAATCCCAATCATGGGGCCAATTCCCTTGTGTCCTTCAAAAATTACCTAGATTTCTTTTTTCATACTTATATTTCACCTATATATTCTTGAAAATATCGCAAAATCCCAATACCATTATTCATCGCAGAGAATGATTCCTAACCAAAATGGAACCTGTTATTAACCTTAACCATACAATGTTCCCTCAATCTAACTTTACAGAAGAGGAGGGACAGAATTGGTCTTCCAATACAGGAATGTAGGGGATCTTCCATGCAGAAATGATCCCTGGAGAAGATTTAGGCAGCTATGAAGGACCTGAGAGAGCAAAAGTCATCTTGGCAAACAACCCGGTCAGGATGAAGGGATGTGTCAGAATCAGCCTCACTCTTCTTAATGTAGAGAAGATGGACCAAACCAGGCCACTGTGGACAGCTGTTCCCGGCTGCCTATGGTTGATATACAATTCTCAGTTGTGAAAGTATCACAGGAAATAGGGGCAGCCTCCATCTCATGGGAACCTTGGAAGCAAATTTTAGGACAAAGTGGTTTCCAAAGCAGTGACCTCATTCAGTTCACAAAGGAGGTGACCTTCCTCACTTCCTTGGTGATAGAACTCTCTGAACTTGGGATCCAGGAAGCCAGGCAACCAGAGGCAGTCCCAGTACCATTCCCAGTGGGCTCACTTATTTGGATTTACAAAGAACAGAGTCAGTCTTTCTTGGTACCTACTGATGTGAGAATGGCCAAATTTCAGGAGAGCTCAGAAGAGGGGCCTTTCCTGAGAAAGCAGGTAGTTGCTCACAGCTGGCTCCTGACCACTTCGCAGATTTGGCCAAGGAGACCAGGTCTGAGACAGGACAGGACATTTCAGGGAACATAATAAGGCCCACAAGTCAGAGGACACTCCGGATTGTCACAGACCTCTTTGGGGGAAGGAGGTGCCTTTGTGGGTGTGAGTGTGAGTTTGTGGTTTTGTCTCATGTTCTAAGAATAGGTAAAAAAGGTGGTTTGTTTGGTTTGGAGTGGACTGTTCCTAGTAAGTCGTTTCACAAAGTGAGTGTTTCAATGTCTGTGTATCCCACTGTGTCCGTTGTTGTCGACATTTGAAAAGAGAATTCATCAATGGATGTGTCCTGTTTAGTAGAATCCTTCCCAGCATTCATCCTGCCCAATTGATGAATGGACTGTGGCTTCCCTTATGGATGGAAAACACCTACTAATTTCCTAAGTTCCTGTTTTCTTCCTAAATCTGGCGACTCTCCAGAATAGGCTCATGGTTTTGTGTCCAAGATATGTACCACCTCCAAGCTCTGTGACAAGGCCATGTAGTGGATAGCTAAAGGGAATGGCTAGCATCTCAAAAAACTCAGATATCTGTGTGACCAGGAAAGCCTCAGTGGAGAAACTCTGCTTTGGGCCTTTTGCTAACCAATTCTTCTCTTCCCCTGAATGTGAGGAAGGTCTTGGCCCCAGGACACAGTTTGTGAAGCCTGAAGAAAACAGTTTTAAAATGGAATTAAATGGGCATCACCTGTGGCTCTTTGTTAATTGCTTTGGAAATGGATGTGTCTGAATCAGTCTCTTGGCCCTGTGTTAGGCTGTGGCTTAGGTTCTCAGCACCTGATGGATCTAAAGAATGATCCCATGTGTGCATCCAAAACCAAAATGGGAAAAAGATCAGTCATTGTTGATGAAGTCTCTCACTTTCCTCTGTTAGGTTCCTTACCACCATCAAGTGAGAATAGGGATCCTTTGAATCAAATGAGTTCTTCAAAGCCCTGCAAAGGCAATTGCATACATGCTTGTGTTTTCTAATGACTCCACATCACATAAAAAATCTATACCGACAGTCAGTAGGCCTCAAATTGGAGAAGCAGAGCAGTATTACTGGAAGGCATATTTGATCCCTCCTGGTTCACAGGAAGGGTGTACAATCCACCCTGACTTTAGGAAAATGATGGGCAAGCGAGCTTATTTGGACACTGTGTTGGGCTGCGCCCCTCATGGAAACATCCAGCCAGAGATTATGAGGAGTGTCTATATGGAAGAAGATGAGGGCCATGTGGGAGTGTTTTGGTTTTAACTGTGGTTATTTGTGTGGCAGTTGGAAGCGATGACTGGGTCCACCTGGGCTTGAACTCTGGTGTGATACCCCATAGAGACTGAGTCCTGGAACTGACCTCAGAGAAGTATTGCCATGAATTGTGTTGGGATATTAGGAGGCCACACATGGGAGTCGCCATTGGAAACAGAGATCTATTCCCAGGGTGGCTTTCCACAGAGCACCGGGAATCTCAGCCAGGGTATCACATAATTTTATTCTGAAACACGGGGCAGCCATAGTTGAGAGTCAAAACACAAATGCACTTAACATTGTAGACTTCAATGGGCCTGGCTTCATGTAGCATTTTGGCCACTTTTTTAGAAGCCTTAGCAGTTAGAGTTCTCCAGAGCTTTCATTGAAATGAGCTTCTTCACCATTTAATGATTACTGAATTAAATGAAACACTCAGTGACTCCAACTTCAACCTTGAAAGATGGGCTCGATAAATACCATTAAATTTTTGAAATTCCCATATTTAGGAGTCAGTGGAGAACCATTGGATATCCTGTTGGTGATCATGAGTGTACCAGAGAGTGCCTTGATTGGCTGGGTTTCACGAAAATGATGTAGAACAGAGATGCCAGTAAGTTGGAGCCTGCTGAATAGTGGACCTAGAGCAAAGGTGGGCATGTGTGAGATAAAACATCTGTGGTGCTTCTATCTGGATTTGCCAATGGCTTCCAAATGCCTTGTGACTGACATGGTGCATCCAGCAGACCATTATATGTAAATGATTCTTGTTATATGGATAAGTTTCAGGGCAATGTTCAGAATCAGGTTGCTATGGTCAAGGTGGCAAGCTATGTTGGAAAGAAGCCTGGTTTGTGCATTCTCCTGCAGACCCTGTTCCACCACACGTGACAGAACTCCCTCCAGCACTGTGTCCCAGTTAAATTCCTTGTATTTCGTGAAGCAAATACTGAACTCCCAGTGCAGCAGCAAAAAACATCACAAAAATTGGAGGATGATCAAATGGCTTCAGAGTCCACATGAGGAGACACTGAGCCCCAAGTGGCCACAGTTGACCCAGAAAGAGAGAATTCATCAATGCTGCCTCATTTTCATTGGTAAATAAGAAAGCATCTACTCCAGGTCACATAGATGCACACCCAGCTTTTATGGTCTCACTACAAACGAAGCTAAAGCTCCTGACAACAACATATATTTCAAGAGCCCAACATCTGAGGCAGTTTTTCCAGAAGTCTTTAGGATAGCAGAGCTCCATGTTTGTGGAGTGTTTACATTGTCCCTTACTTTTGGAAACTCCCCTTCTACCTGCAAGGTTGTGAACTCCTGAGCATATTCAATTCCAGATATGTACTCACAGATTTTCTTACTCATCTTCTCTACATGTGTTACTTGGGACGAAGTTAAGGTCAAGGCATTGTTCTGGATGAGAGTCGGAAGATTTTTGTGTAGCACATATTTGCATACACATTGGATTCATTTTCCAATTTTCCTTTCGAAATACTGAATCCCTGACACTAACCCATACCCTACAAGACTCTGACAACTAATCCTAACTTGATGGAGAAAAGTAACCCAAACAGAATAGAAATACAAACACATCAGAGGAGCCATGGTGTACCGTTGGAATTGCCTTTTCCATTATATAGGGTAGGAGTTATAAATCTAGTCAATTTTTTTGTTGAAAGAGTTGTCCATGTATTTTTAAACTTATCAAATATGTGAATTCCTGTCTCCCCCATTTCTCTGTATCCTATTCAGCACATATATTTTTATATGCACATATAGAATTGTACCTTGTATCACACATATATTCTTCTGAGGTGGCTGACTTGGCAGATACAAATTGTGAGAAAAGTTCAGTCCTCCTAAACGCTGTTGGAACTGAAAATTCAACCTATGGGTGAGCTTTCTAGTTGAACAACATTATACATAAATCCATGTTCAGTAAAATGAATATTTTTGAATACGTGGATGATATGTATTTCATGATGAATTTCGATTGGCATATATATTGCTAGTTTTTAATGTCTGTGTGTGTTTGTGTGTGTGTGTGTGTGTGTGTGTGTGTAGATATAGATATAGATATAGATATAGATATACACTGTCAAGATTTTTCAAAATATGAAATATATGTATATTTTGGCCACTCTTTGGGAAGCCTTACCTGTGAGAGTTCTCTAGAGCTTTCATTGAAATGAGGTTCCTCAACATTTAATGGTTCCTGAATGAATTGAAACCCACAGTGCCTCCAACTTCATCCTTGAAAAATTGCTCCATAAATACCTTGAAATTCCCCTGACCAGGTGGCACTGGAGAACATTTGGATGTATTGTTGCTGATCTTGAGTGTACCAGACAGTGCCTTGACTGACTGGGTTTCACGAAAATTGTGTAGAACAGAGATGTAAGTAAGTTGGAGAGTGCTGAGAAGTGGGCCCAGAGCTGTGGTGTGCAGGTGTATAATAAAATATCTGTGGTGGGGCCATGTGAGTCTGCCATTAACTTCTAAATGGCTTGTGGCTTACATGGTGCAGCTAGCAGACCCTTATATGTAAAGGCATCTTGTTATAAGGAAAGGTTTCAGGACAATGTTCAGAATCAGTTTGCTATGGACAATGTTGCAAGTTATGTGCGATAGAAGCCTGGTTGGTGAATTCTCCTGTAGACCCTGACCCTCCAAACGTGACAGAACTCGCTCCAGCACTGTGTCCCAGTTGAACTCCTTGCATTTCATGAAGGAAATACCAAAAGCCCAGTGCAGCAGCAAGAAACACCACGAAAATTGTAGGATGACCAATTGGCTTCACAGTCAAGACGGGGAGACACTTAGCCCTCCGTGGCCACAGTTTACCTTCAAAGGTAGGATTGAGCACTGCTGCCTCATGTTCTTTGGAAAATAAGAAACCATGTCCTCCAGGTCAGATAAATGAAGACCCATCTTTGATGGTATCACTACAAAGGAAGCTAAAGCTCCTGAAAAGAAAATATATTTCAAGTGCCCAACCTCAGAGGCAGTTTCTCAAGAAGTCTTTAGGCCAGCAGAGTTCCATGATTGTGGACTGTTTATCCTGTCCCTTAATTTTGAAAACTCCTCTAAAATGTCCAAGCTTGTGAACTCCTGAGCATTTTCCATTCCAGATATGTATTCACAGATTTTCTAACTCTTGTCCTCTAATTGTGTCTTACTTGGGGTGAAGGTAATGTCAAGGCATTGCTCTGAATGAGAGTGGAAAGATTTTTTGTAGTGCATATTTGCGTAAACAATGGATTCATTTTCCTTTATTTTCATTTGAATTACTGAATCCATGACACTAAAGCATACCCTACTAGACTCTGACTACTAATGCTAATATGATGGAGAAAAATAACCCAAACAGAATAGAAATACAAGCAATTCAGAGGAGGCATAGTGTATAGTTGGACTTGCCTTTTGCATGATAAAGGGTAGTTGTTAAAAATCTGGTTAATTTTTAATTGAAATAGTTCTCCATGTGTTTTGAAAGGTATCAGATATGTGAATTCCTGTCTCCCTTTCAATGTTGCCTATTCAGCACATGTATTTTTATATGCACAAATAGAATCCTACCTGGTACCACACGTACATTATTGTGAGGTAGCTGACTAGGCAGATACAAATTTTGAGAAGAGATCACTCCTCCTAAATGCTGTAGGAACTGAAAATTCAACATTTGCGTGAGCTTCCTAGTTGAACAACATTACACATAAATCCATGTTCAGTAAAATAAAGATTTTTGGATCTATGTATGATATGTATTTCATGATGAATTTTGATTGGCATATATATTGCTACTTTTTAATATCTCTGTATGTGTTTTGTGAAAAATCTACACTCTATAGATTATTCAAAATATGAAATATATGTGTCTTATTATACACTCCTTAATTTCATTCATGTTTATGTATGAGACCAACGCTCATGCAACAGCAAAAGACATTTATTGAGGATCCAATCCAGCATGCTGGTGCTCTGTGCTCACTCAAGAAGGGAGAGCAGCCCAGATCCCCGAGCAGGGATTGAGCAGTGCTTAAGTACACGATTTGGGGAGTGTGAGACTTTACATATATCACAGTCTCCTTTAGCAAATCATCATACACTGTGGGAAAATGAAACAACAAATCCTAAACATGATTAGTTCATTCATTGGCTTGAACACGTCAGGCGGGAGTGATAGGTCAATTCTAAAGCGGGGTACACATTGAAATTGATTGATTTAGGCCCTGCGATGCATATGTGGTAGGCCACACAGGGTCCTAGGTTATTAAACAACCAGGCGGTCAGGGGGAATATTTACTGGGCAGTCCAGAAATTGTCCTACAATTTACAGGAATTTCAGGTTTTGCGTGTAGCATGGAAACTTAAAAATACCTCGTCCTTTACATTTTAAACCAGGCCTTGAAGATTAGAAACTTTACAACACCCGGTCTTTTACACTTTAACTTTAACACTTTAATTTCAATTTCTTTTACCCTTACAGATCACTCCTGGTTCAGAAGAAGGGTGTCCAAGCCACCCTGACTTTAGGCAAATGAGGGGCAAGGGAGCTTATTTTGGACACTGTCTTGGGCTGTGCCCCTCATGGAAACCTCCAGCCATATGTTATGATGAGTGTGTTTATGGAAGAAGATGAGGGCCATGTAGGAGTGTTTTGGTTTTAATTGTGGTCATTTGTGTGGCGGTTGGAAGAGATGACTTGGTCCACCAGGGCTTGAACTCTGCTCTGATACTCCTTAGAGCCTGAGTTCTGGAACTCACCTGAGAGAAGTATTGCCATGAATTGTGTTGGGATTATAGGAGGCCACACATGAGATTAGCCCTTGGAAACTGAGATCTAGGCCCAGGGTGGCTTTCCACTGAGCACTGGGAATCTCAGCCAGGATAACACATGATTTTTTTACTGAAAGACTTGGAAGTCATAGTTGACACTCAAAACACACATGTACCTCACATTGTAGACCTCAATGAGCCTGGCTTCATGTGACCTTCTGGCCACTCTTTGGGAAGCCTTGTCTGTGAGAGTTCTCCAGAGCTTTCATTGAAATGAGCTTACTCACCATTTAATGGTTCCTGAATGAATTGAAACCCACAGTGCCTCCAACATCATCCTTGAAAAATGGCTACATAAATACCATGAAATTTTTAATATTCCCATGACCAGGTGGCACTGGAGAAACTTTGGATGTCCTGTTGCTGATCATGAGTGTACCAGACAGTTCCTTGATTGACTGGTTGTCATGAAAATGGTATAGAACCGAGATGTCATAAGTTGGAGCCTGGTGAGTATTGGGGCTAGAGCAGTGGACTATATGGTTGTAAATAAATATCTGTTGTGGGACCACGTGGATCGGCCATTGGCTTCCAAAATACTTGTGACTGACATGGTGCAGGCAGCAGACCCTTAAATGTAAAGGCATCTTGTTATATTGAGAGGATTCAGGGCAATGTTCAGAATTCGGTTGCTATAGTCAAGGGGGAAAGCTATGTGGGATAGATCCATGTTTCGAAAATTCTCCTGAAGACCCTGACCAATCACACGTGACAGAGCTCCCTCCAGAATTGTGTGCCAGTTGAACTCCTTGTATTTCATTAAGCCAATTCCAAACTCCCAGTGCAGCAGTAAGAAACACCACGAAAATGGAGGATGACCAAACGGCTTCACAGACCACACGGGGAGAAACTTAACTCCCAGTGGCCACAGTTTACCAAGAAAAAGAGAATTCAGAACTGCTGTCTCATGTTCATTAGAAAATAAGGAACCATTTCCTCCAGGTCACATAGATGCATACCCACATTTGATGGTGTCACAACAAAGGAAGCTAAATCTCCTGACAACTTCATATATTTCATGTGCCCAACCTGAGAGGCATTTTCTCAAAGAGTCTTTAGGCCAGCAGAGCTCCAAGTTTGTGGAGTGTTTAACCTCTCCCTTACTTTTGGAAACTGCTCTACCACCTCCAATGTTGTGAACTCCTGAACATTTTCAGTTCCACATATGTAATCACAGGTTTTCGAACTCCTCTCCACTAATTGTGTCTTACTTGGAGCGAAGTAAATGTCAAGGAATTGTTCTGGATGAGAGTGGCAAGATTTTTGTGTAGCACATATTTGCATACACATTAGATTCTTTTTTCTATTTTCATTTGAAATAATGATCCCTGACACTAACACATACCCCAATAGACTCTGACTACTAATGCTAATATGATGGATAAAAAGAAACGTAACAGAATAGAAATACAGGCCTTTCATAGGAGGCATGGTATATACTTGGATTTGCCTTCGGCTTTATCAAGGGTATGTATTATAAATCTTGTCAAATTTTAATTGTAATATTTCTCCATGAGTTTTACATGTATATATATATACACTCTCTAGATTTTTCAAAATATAAAAAAAATGTGTCTTATTAAACACTCTCTAAATTCATTCATATTCATGTATGTGGATATATAATCAACTTTTCACAAGATTATTCTCAGAAACATTCAACCACCTGAAATACATATTTGTTTCCTCGTCCTGAGAACTAACTTCAGTGAATGGTGCTTACAAATCCTAATATTTCTACAGTAACTGACACAGTTTATCATCAAAGCAAGTAGATTCCAATGGACATGATGTGTATATTGATGTTCATTTTAATTCAACACTGGCACATTACAATTTCTTCTGTTTATGCACATCATAGGATATATATTTCCTCCACAGGTTAGCAAATATATAGGCATTTGTTTCACTTTCAATCACTTCCTGCTTCAGAACACATGCATTCCTCCGTGTTTCTTGACTGGTCTTTTCATGAGACTTCTTTCCAAACACATTATTTTCGATTTCCTTTATCAGTTTTGAAGCAAAACTGAAACAGACTTCATGATAAACCATCACTGTAATATCATCATAAGATGTATAACTGGTTGGAATGAATGATTATATATCAATAAAAGATTTTTTATACATTTTCTGATATCAATTCAATACATTATTTAAAGTGTAACCAGTTATATTATTTATTCACATTATGGTCTATTCATGCATTATCTCTATATTCATAGACACAGGGTACACCTCGTTGTACCCCCAATACTAATTTATACATTTTTAAAATATTGCTCCCAGAAATGGTGGAAGAAATACTCATGTCACCTGATCTACATATGCATGTTATCACAGTAATATTCTGGACACAAAATGCAAAAGTCACACGTATGATTGTACCAAAGCCTAAAGGGAAACTCAACATGGATTACTAAAAACATCCATGACCAGGTTGCCTAATGCTCTCAAATGTCAATCCTATTGGTGACTACATATTTGTTTCTTCATAAGATTATATATTCAACCTCAAAACTGTTGAAAATGTTTAATTTTTTTCACTCATTTGATACTCTTTGACTGATTTCCTAATGTCTCTATTGATATCTACTTTCCTACATATTTTCCCCAGTTCAACATTGTGACTGACCCTTCACATGTGCTGACATTGACATTCACTCTCTAACAGAAACACTATTGCTAATGAACTTTGGTCCAAATCCTATACTAGCTCTTCTTCCGAAACATACTGACTATCTTCCTGATCCTATCGACTATCACTTTTTGAGTGGATGTTCTCTACTGCATTCAATCATCCAAGGTGCAAGGTTCTATGCAATTGTATATCGATTTTTCTGAAACATGTATGCAGAACGTAATTCAAAGCTACGTATCGCAATCAGTTGCCCAATGCACTTCTGAGCTTCAAATCTTACCTAGATTTCTGTTTTCATACGTATATTTCATCTCTATATTCCTATAAATATTGCAGGTTCCCAAGATCATTATTCATTCTGCAGAATGATTCCTAATCCAAATCAAACCTGCTATTTACGATAACCATACACGGTTGCCTCAATCTAACATTACAAATGAGCAGGGACAGAGTTCGTCTTACAATACAGGAATGTAGGGTATCTTCAAACTGCTGAGAACCTGAAAGTTCGATGCAGAAATAATCCCTGGATAAGATGTCAGCAGCTATGAAGGACCTGTGAGAGCAAAAGCCATCTTCAATGGCAAACAATCTAGACAGGAAAAAGGAATGTGTATGCATCAGACTCTCTCTTTGTAAGGTAGAGAAGATGGACCTAACCAGGCCTGCGTGGAGAGCTGTTCTCAGGTGCCTATTTTGATATACCATTGAAACTAGTCAAATTGTCAAAGGAAGTAAGGGCAGCCTCCATCCAATGTGACCCTTGGAAGCAATGGTTAGGGCAAAGTTGTTGCCAAGGCAGTGACCTCATTCAGTTCCTGAAGGAAGTGACCTACCTAACTTCCTTGGTGATGGAACACTCTGAAATTTTGATGCAAGAAGCCAGGCACCGAGAGCCAGTCCCAGTCCCAGTCCCAGTGCGCTCACTTGTTTGGATTTACCAAGTACAGAGTCAGACCTTCTTGGTACCTACTGATGTGAGGATGGCCAAATGCCAGGAGAGCTCTGAAGAGAAGCCTTTCCTGAGATAGCAGGTAGTGGCTAGCCGATGGCTCCTCACAGCATCACAGAGTTTGCCAAGGAGACAAGATCTGAGACAGGAGAGGTCATTTTGTGGAGAATATAGTATGGCCCACCAGTCAGAGGACACTCCGGATAGTCACAGACCTACTTTTGGGAAGGAGTTGCCTTTGTTTGTGGATGTGAGTTTGCGGTTTTGTCTCATGTTCTGAGAATAGGTAGGAAATGTGGTTGGTTTTGTTTGGAGTCGACTGTTTCTAGTAAGTCTTTTGACAAGGCGACTTTCTATGTCTGTGTATCCACTGTGTCCGTGGTTGTCGACATTAGAAAAGAGAATGCATCAATGGAGATGTCCTGTCTAGTAGAAAGCTTCCCAGCATTTATCCTGCACAATTGATGAATGGACCGTGGTATGCCTTATGGATAGGAAACACCTACTAACATCCTAAGTTCCTGTTTTCTTCCTGAATTCTGGCCACTCTCCAGAATAAGCTCATGATGTATTGTCCAAGATATGTACCACCTCCAAGCTCTGTGACATGTCCATGTTCTTGATAGCTGAAGGGAATGGGAACATCTCAGAAAACTCAGATATCAGTGTGAGCAGTAAAGTCTCAGTGAAGAAACCCTGCTTTGGTCCATTTGCTTACCTATGGTTCTGTTGCCTTGAATGTCAGGAAGGTCTTTGCATCATGCCACCCCTTTGTGAAGCCTGAAGAAACAGATTTCAAATGGAAATGAATGTGCATCACCTGTGGCTCTTTGCTTAATTGCTTTGGAAAAGGATGTGTCTTAATCAGACACTAGGCTCTGTTTGAGGCTGTGGATAAGATTCTCAGCTCCTGATAGATGTAAAGAAGATCCCATGTGTGCATCCAAAACCAAAATGGCAAAAAGATCAGTCATTGTAGATGAAGTCTCCTGCCTTCCTCCGATAGGTTCCTGACCTCCATCAAGTGAGAATAGGGATTTTTTTTGGGTCAAATGAGTTCTTCAAAGTCCTGCAGAAGTACTTGGGTTCTCTCATGATGCCAAATCACATAATGAATCTATACCTGACTGTCAGTAGGCCTCAAATTGGAGAAGCAGAGCAGCGTTAATGGCAGGCTTTTTTGATCACTCCTGGTTCACAGGAAGGGTGTCCAGGCCACCATGAATTTAGACAAATGAGTGGCAAGGGTGCATATTTTGGACACTGTCTTGGCTGCGCCCCTCATGGAAACCTCCAGCCAGAGTTTATAATGACTGTCTATATGGATGAAGGTGAGGGACATGTGGGAATGTTTTGGTTTTAATTGTGGTCATTTGTGTGGCGGTTGGAAGAGATAACAGGGTCCACATGGGCTTGAACTCTGGTGTGATTCCTCTTAGAGACTGAGTTCTGGAACTGACCTCAGAGAAGTGTTGCCATGAATTGTGTTGGGATTTTAGGAGGCCACACATAAGAGTTGCCCTTGAAACCTGAGATCTAGGCCCAGGGTGGCTTTCCACAGAGAACTGAAATTATCAGCAAGGATATCACATGATTTTATTCTGAAAACTTGGCTGCCAATTTAAGAGTCAAAAGACACATGGACCTCCAGTTGTAGACCTCAATGGGCCTGGCTTCATGTGACCTTTTGGATACTGTTTGGGAAGCCTTGCCTGTGAGAGTTTTTCAAGGCTTTCATTGAAATGAGAGTCCTCCCCATGTAATGGTTCCTGGAAGAATGGAAACCCCAAAGTGCCTCCAACTTCATTCTTGAAAAATGGATAGATAAATACCATGATGTTTTTGAAATTCCCAATGACCAAGTGGCACTGGAGAACCATTGGTTGTTCTCTTGCTGATCATTAGTGTTACAGACAGTGCCTTGATTGGCTGGGTTTCATGAAAATGGTGTGGAACAGAGATGCCAGTAAGTTGGAGCCTGCTGAGTAGTGGGCCTAGAGCAGTGGTGGGCAGGTGTGTGATAATACAACTGTGGTGTGGCCATGTGGATCAGCCATTGGCTTCCAAATAGCTTGTGACTGACTTGGTACAGCCAGCAGACTATTATATGAAAAGGCATCTTGTTATATGGAGAGGTTTCTGGGCAATGTTCAGAATCAGGTTGCGATGGTCAAGGGGGCAAGCTATGTGGGATAGAACCCTGGTTGGTGAATTCTCCTGCAGACCCTGACCCAACACACGTCACAGAACTCCCTCTAGCACTATATCCTAGTTGAACTCCTTGTATTTCGTGAAGCAAATACCAAACTCCCAGTGCAGCAGCAAGAAACACCACAAAAAGTTCAGGATGACCAAATGGCTTCACAGTCCACTCAGGGAGACACTAAGCTTCCAGTGGCCACAGTTTACCAACAAAGAGAGAAATCAACACCGATACCTAATGTTCAATGGAAAATAAGAAAAGATGTCCTCCAGGTCACATAGATGCAGATCCAGCTTTGATGGTCTCACCAGAAATGAAGCTAAAGCTCCGGACAACAAGATATATTTCATGTTTCCAAACTCAGAGGCAGTTTCTCAAGAAGGCTTTTGGCCAGCAGAGTTCCATGTTTGTGGAGTGTTTACACAGTCACTTACTTTTGGAAACTCCTCTACCACCTCCAAGGTTGTGAACTCCTGAGCATTTTCCATTCCAGATATGTATTCACAGATTTTCTAACTCTTCTCTTCGAATTGCATCTTACATAGGGTGAAGATAATGTCAATGGATTTTTCTGGATGAGAGTGAAAAGACTTTTGTGTAGGACATATTTGCATACATATTGGATTCATTTTCCAATTTTCCATTTGAAATACTGAATCCCTGACACTAAACCATACCCTACTAGTGTCTGACTACTAATCCTAATATGAGGCAGAAAAATAACCCAAACATAATAGAAATACAAACAGTTCAGAGGAGGCATGGTGTATAGTTGGACTTGCCTTTTGCATTATAAAGGTTAGGAGTTATTAATCTAGATAATTTTTGTTGCAATAGTTGTCCATGTGATTTTAAAGATAACAAATATGTGAATTCTTGTCTCTCTTTCTCTGTAGCCTACTCAGCACATATATTTTTATATGCACATAGAGAATCCTACCTGTTACTACACGTACATTCTTGTGAGGTGGCTGACTTGGCAGATACAAATTGAGAGAAGAGATCACTCTTCATAAACGCCGTTGGAACTGAAATTCAACCTATGGGTGAGCTTCCTAGAGAACAAAATTATACACAAATCTTTGTTCAGTAAAATGAATATTTTTGGATCTGTGGATGATATATATTTCATGGTGAATTTTGATTGGCATATATTGCTATTTTTAATGTCTCTGTGTGTGTGTGTGTGTGTGTGTGTGTATATATATATATATATATATATATATATTATATATATATATATATATATACACACTCTCTCCATATTTTTCAAAATTTGAAATATATGTGTCTTATATACCCTTCCTAATTTCATTCATGTTCATGAACGTGGATTTATAATCAACGTTTCACAAGATTATTCTCAGAAAATTTTATCCACCTGAAATACATATTTGATTCCTAGTGCTGAAAACTAACTTCAGTGAATGGTGCATACAAATCCTAACATTTCTACAGTAACTGACACAGTTTATCATCAATGCAAGTAGATTCCTATGGGACATGATGTGTATATCGACGTTCATTTTTATTCAACACTGGGACATTACAATTTCTTCAGTTTATGCACATCATAGGATATATATTTCCTCCACAATTTAGCAAATTTATAGGGATTTGTTTCAATTTCAATCACTTCCTGCTTCAGAACACATGTTTTCCTCCATGTTTCTTGACTGATCTTTTCATGAGATTTCTTTCCAAACACATTATTTTCGATTTCCTTTATCACTTTTAAAGCAAAACGGACACACACTTTATGATAAACCATAACTATAATATCACTATTAGATGTATAACTGGTTGGAATGAATGATTTTATATCAATAAAAGATTTCTTATATATTTTCTGATATCAATTCAATACATTTTGTAAAGTGGAACCAGTTATATTATTTATTCACAGTATGGTCTATTCATGCATTATCTCTATATTAATAGACACAGGTTACACCTATTTGTATCCCCAATACTAATTTATACATCTTCAAAATATTGCTCCCAGAAATGGTGGAAGAAATACTCATATCACCTGATCTACATATGCATGGTATCACAGTAATATTCTGGACACAAAATGCAAAATTCACACGTATGACTGTACCAAAGCCTAAATGGAAACTGAACATGGATTACTAAAAACATCCATGACCAGGTTGCCTAATGCTCTCAAATGTCAATCCTATTGGTTACTACATATTTGTTTCTTCCTAAGATTATATATTCAACCTCAATACCATTGAAAATGTCTAATTTTTTCACTCACTTTGTACTTTTCCTGATTTCCTAATGTCTCTATTGATATCTATTTTCCTACATATTTTCTCCAGTTCAACATTGTGACTGACCCTTCACATGTGCTGACATTGACATTCACTCTCTAACCGAAACCCTATTGCTTATGAACTTTGGTCCAAATCCTATACTCACTCTTCTTCCGAAACATACTGACTATCTTCCTGATCCTATCAACTATCCCTTTTTGAGTAGATGTTCTCTACTACATTCAATCATCCAAGGTACAAGGTCCTATGCTATTGTATATCGATTTTTCTGAAACATGTATGCAGAACGTAATTCAAAGCTACGTATCACAATCAGTTGCCCAATGCACTTCTGAGCTTCAAATCTTACCTAGATTTCTGTTTTCATACGTATATTTCATCTCTATATTCCTATAAATATTGCAGGTTCCCAAGACCATTATTCATCCCGCAGAATGATTCCTAACCCAAATCGAACCTGTAATTAACCCTAACCATACACTGTTGCCTCAATCTAAAATTACAAAAGAGCAGGGACAGAGTTCATCTTACAATACAGTAATGTAGGGTATCTTCCAACTGCTGAGAACCTCAAAGTTCGATGCAGAAATGATCCCTGGAGAAGATGTAGGCAGCTATGAAGGATCTGAGAGAGCAAAAGCCATCTTCCATGGCAAACAACCTGAACAGGATGAAGGGATGTGTATGCATCAGCCTTTCTCTTCTTAATGTAGAGAAGATGGACCTAACCAGCCCTGCGTGGAGAGCTGTTCCCAGGTGCCTATTTTGATATACCATTTTAACTAGTCAAATTGTCACACAAAGTAGGAGCAGCCTCCATCTAAAGGGACCCTTGGAAGAAACTGTTAGGACAAAGTTGTTGCCAAGAGAGGGACCTCATTCAGTTCCTGAAGGAAGTGACCTAGCTAACTTCCTTGGTGATGGAACTCTCTGAAATTGTGATGCAAGAAGCCAGGCACCGAGAGCCAGTCCCAGTCCCAGTCCCAGTGGGCTCACTTGTTTGGATTTACCAAGTACAAGTAAGACTTTCTTGGTACCTACTGATGTGAGGATGGCCAAATGCCAGTTGAGCTCTGAAGAGGGGCCTTTTCTGAGATAGCAGGTAGTGGCTAACTACAGGCTCCTCACAGCATCACAGAGTTGGCCAAGGAGACATGATCTGAAAGTGGAAAGGCCATTTCGAGAGGAACATAGTATAGCCCACCAGTCAGAGGACACTCTGGATAGTCACAGACCCACTTTTGGGAAGGAGGTGCCTTTATGTGTGTGGGTGTGAGTTTATGGTTTTGTCTCATGTTCTGAGAATAGGTAGAAAAGGTGGTTGGTTTGGTTTGGAGTCGACTGTTTCTAGTTACTCTTTTGACAAGGCAAGTGTTTCTATGTCTGTGTATCCACTGTGTCAGTGGTTTTAGACATTAGAAAAGAGAATGCATCAATGGAGGTGTCCTGTCTAGTAGAAAGCTTCCCAGCATTCATCGTTCACAATTGATAAATGGACTGTGGTTTGCCTTATGGATAGGAAACAACTACTAACTTCCTAAGTTCCTGTTTTCTTCCTGAATTCTGGCCACTCTCCAGAATAAGCTCATGATTTATTGTCCAAGATATGTACCACCTCCAAGCTCTGTGACATGTCCATGTTCTTGATAGCTGAAGGGAATGGGAACATCTCTGAGAACTCAGATATTAGTGTGAGCAGTAGAGTCTCAGTGGAGAAACCCTGCTTTGGTACATTTGCTTACCTATGGTTCTGTTGCCTTCAATGTCAGGAAGGTCTTTGCCTCAGGCCACCCCTTTTAGAAGCCTGAAGAAACAGTTTTCAAATTTAAATGAATGGGTATCACGTGTGGCTCTTTGCTTAATTGCTTTGGAAAGGGATGCGTCCTAATCAGACACTAGGCCCTGATTGAGGGGGTGGCTAAGATTCTCAGCTCCTGATAAATCTAAAGAAGATCCCATGTGTGCATCCAAAACCAAAATGGCAAAATGATCAGTCATTGTG
Source organism: Callospermophilus lateralis (assembly GCF_048772815.1). Lineage (NCBI taxonomy): Eukaryota > Metazoa > Chordata > Mammalia > Rodentia > Sciuridae > Callospermophilus > Callospermophilus lateralis. The sequence goes on from NW_027514417.1 coordinate 396,878, forward strand.
GATGAAGTCTCTTGTCTTCCTGTGTTAGGTCCTGAACTCCATCAAGTGAGAATAGGATTCCTTTGGGTCAAATGAGTTCTTCAAAGTCCTGCAGAAGTGCTTGGGTTCTCTCATGATGCCAAATCACATAAGCAATCTATACCTGACATTCAGTAGGCCTCAAATTGGAGAAGCAGAGCAGTATTAACAGCAGGCCTATATGATCACTCCTTGTTCACAGGATGGGTTTCCAGGCCACCCTAAATTTAGACAAATGAGGAGCAAGGGTGCATATTTTGGACACTGTCTTGGGCTGCGCCCCTCATGGAAACCTCCAGCCAGAGTTTATGATGAGTGTCTATATGGATGAAGATGAGGGCCATGTGGAAATGTTTTGGTTTTAATTGTGGTCATTTGTGTGGCGGTTGGAAGAGATGACTGGGTCTACATGGGCTGGAACTCTGGTGTGATTTCCCTTAGAGACTGAGTTTGGGAACTGATGACAGAGAAGTATTGCCATGAATTGTGTTGGGATTGTAGGAGGCCACACATGAGAGTTGCCCTTGAAACCTGAGATCTAGGCCCAGGTTGGCTTTCCACAGAGAACTGAAAATCTCAGCAAAGATATCACATGATTTTATTCTGAAAAACTTGGCAGCCATAGTTAGAGTCAAAAGACACATGGACCTCACGTTGTAGACCTCAATGGGCCTGGCTTCATGTGACCTTTTGGCCACTGTTTGGGAAGCCTTGCCTATGAGAGTTCCTCAGAGCTTTCATTGAAATTAGCTTCCTCCCCATGTAATGGTTCCTAGATGAATGGAAACCCCAAAGTGCCTCCAACTTCATTCTTGAAAAATGCATAGATAAACACCATGAAATTTTTGAAATTCCCAATGACCAGGTGGCACTGGAGAACCATTGGATGTCCTGTTGCTGATCATAAGTATAACAGACAGTGCCTTGATTGACTGGGTTTCATGAAAATTGTGTAGTACAGAGATGCCAGTAAGTTGGAGGCTGCTGAATAGTGGGCCTAGAGCAGTGGTGGGCAGATGTGTGGTAATACATCTGTGTTGTGGCCATGTGGATCTGCCATTGGCTTCCAAATGGCTTGTGACTGACTTGGTGCAGCCAGGAGACCATTATATGAAAAGGCATCTTGTTATATGCAGGGGTTTCAGGGCAATGTTCATAATCAGGTTTCTATGGTCAAGGCGGTAAGCAATGTGGGATAGAAGCCTAGTTGGTGCATTTTCCTGCAGAGCCTGACCCACCACACGTTACAAGACTCCCTCAAGCACTGTGTGCCAGATGAACTCCTTGTATGTCATGAAGCAAATACCAAACTCCCAGTGTAGCAGCAAGAAACACCACGAAAAGTGGAGGATGACCAAATGGCTTCAAAGTCCACACGGGGAGTCACATTGCCAGAAGTGGCCACAGTTTACCTACAAAGAGAGACTTCAGCACTGGTGCCTCATGTTCATTGGAAAATAAGAAACCATGTCCTCTAGGTCACATAGATGCAGACCCAGCTTTGATGGTCTCACAACAAAGGTAGGTAAAGCTCCTGGCAAAAACATATATTTCAAGTGCACAACCTCAGGGGCAGTTTCTCAAGAAGTCTTTAGTCCAGCAGAGCTCCATGTTTGTGAAGTGTTTACCCTGTTCCTTACTTTTGAAAACTCATCAACCACTTGCAAAGTTGTGAAATCATGAGCATATTCAATTCCAGATATGTACTCACAGATTTTTTACCTGTTTTCATATAATTGTGAATTACTTAAGGTGAGGGTAAGTCAAGGCATTGTTCAGGATGAGAGTGGAAAGATTTTTTGTATCACAATTTTGCATACACTTTGGATTAATTTTCCTAGTTGAACAACATTATACATAAATCCATGTTCAGTATAATAAATATTTTTGCATCCGTGGATGATATATATTTCACTATGAATTTCAATTGGCATACATATTGCTACTTTTTAATGTCTTTGTTTTTTTTGTATATATATATATATGTATATATATATATATATATATATATATCTCCTATCCAGATTTTTCAAAATATATGTGTTTTATTATACACTCTCTAAATTCTATTATGTTCATATATGTGGATGTATAATCAACTTTTCACAAGATTATACTCAGAAATATTCATCCACCTGAAATACATATTTGTTTCCTAATACAGACAACTAACTTCAGTGAACGATGCATACAAATCCTAATATTTCTACAGTAACTGACTCAGTTTTACATCAATGCAAGTAGATTCCTATGGGGCATGACATGTATTTTGACGTTCATTTTTATTCAAGACTTGTACGTTGCTATTTCTTCAGTTTATGCACATCATATGATATATATTTCATCCACAAGTTAGCATATTTATAGGCATTTGTTTCACTTTCAATCACTTCCTGGTTCAGAACAAATGTACTCCTCCATGTTTCTTGACTGGTCGTTTCATGAGACTACTTTCTAAACACATGATTTTTGAATTACATAATCACTTTTGAAGCAAAAATCACACCCTTCATGATAAACCATAACCATAATATTACCATTAGATGTATAACTAGTTGGAATGAATGATAGTATTTCAATATAAGATTTCTTATATATTTTAAGATATCAATTCAATCCATTATTTTATGTAGAACTAGTTATATTATTAATTCACAGTGTGTTCTACTCATGCATTTTCTCTAGATTCATATACACAGGGTACATCTCTTTGTACCCCCAATACTAATTTATACATCTTCAAAATATTGCTTCAAAAAATGGTGGAAGAATTACTCATGTAACCTGATCTACATATATATTTTATCACAGTGATATTCTGGACACAAAACGCAAGGCTCACACTTATGTTTGTACCATAGCCTAAATGGAAATTGAACATGTATTACTATAAACATCCATGTCCAGGTTGTCTAATGCTCAATATCAATCCTATTGGTGACTACATATTTGTTTCTTCCTAAGATTATATATTCAATCTCAACCCTGTTGGAAATGTCTAATCCTATCACTCACATTATACTTTGCCTTATTTCCTAATGTGTCTATTGATATCTGTTTTCCTACATATTTTCCCCTGTTCATCATGTGACTGACTCTTCTCATGTGCTGACATTTACGTTCACTCTCTAACCAAAAACCTATTACTAATGAAATTTGTTCCAAAACCTATACTCACTCTTCTTCCTAAACCTACTGACTATCCCAGTTTGAGTGGATGTTCTCTTCTACATTCAATCATCCAAGGTACAAGGTCTTTTGCCATTCGATATCGAATTATGTGAGACAACTGTTCAGAATGTAATTCAAAGCTAAGTATCCCAATCAAGGGCAAAATGCCCTTCTGGGCTTCAAGTCTTACCTAGATTTCTGTTTTCATACTTATATTTCACCAATATATTCTTATAAATATTGAATGTTCCAATACCATTATTCATCTCACAGAATGATTCCTAACCCAAATGGAACATGTTATTAACCCTAAGAATGCACCGTTCCCTCAATCTAATTTTACAGAAGAACAGGGACAGAGTTTGACTTACAATACAGAAATGTAGGTGATCTTCCACCTGCTGAGAACCTCAAAGGTCCATGTAGAAATGATCCCTGGAGAAGATGTAGGCAGCTATGAAAGACCTGAGAGAGCAAAAGTCATCTTCCATGGCAAACATCCTGGTCAGGATGAAAGGATATGTTGGAATCAGCCTCTCTCTTCTTAATGTAGAGAAGATGGACCAAACCAGGCCTGTGTGGAGAGCTGTTCCAGGAGCCTATGGTTGATCTACCATTCTAACTTGTGAAAATTTCAAAGGAAGTAGGGGCAGCCTCCGTTTCATTGGTCAATTGAAAGCAACTGTGAGGACAAAGTGTTTGCCAAGGCAGTGACCTCATTCAGTTCCTTAAAGAAATGACCACACCTCACACTTTTGGTGATGGAACACTGTGAACTTTTGATCCAGGAAGCCAGGAACCCAGAGTCAGTCCCAGTCCCAGTCCCATTGGGCTCGCTTGTTTTGATTGAACAAGGACAGAGACATTATTTTTTGGTCCTACTGTTGTGAGGATGACCAAATGCCAGGAAAGCTCTGAAAACTGGCCTTTCCTGAGAAAGCAGTTAGTGGCTCATCGCGGACTCCTGACAACTTCACAGAGTTGGCTAAGGAGACCAGATCTGAGACAGGACAGGCCATGTTGGGGGAATATATTATGGCCCACGAGTCAGACCACCCTCTGGATAGTCACAGACCTACTTAGGGGAATGAGGTGCCTTTGTGGTTGTGGGTGTGAGTTTTTGGTTTTGTCTCATGTTCTGAGAATAGATAGGAAAGGCGGTTTGTTTGGTTTGGTATGGACTGTTTCTAGTAAGTCATGTGACAAGGCGAGTGTTTCTATGTCTGTGTGTCCCACTGTGTCCGTGGTTGTAGACATTAGAAAATAGAATGCATCAATGGATGTGTCCTGTCTAGTAGAAAGCTTCCCAGTATTCATCCTGCCCAATTTATGATTAGGCAGAAGATTGCCTTATGGATGGGCAACACCTGCTATCTTCCTAATTTCCTATTTTCTTCCTGAATTCTGGCCACACTCAAGAATAGGCTCATGGTTTTGAGTAAAAGATATGTACCACCTCCAAGCTCTGTGATATGGCCATGTACTGGATAACTGAAGGGACTGGCGAGCACCTCAGAAAACTCAGATATCAGTTAGACCAGAAAAGTCACAGTGGAGAAACCCTGCTTTGGGCTTTTTGCTTACCTATTTTTCTTTTGCCCTGAATGTCAGGAAGGTCTTTGCCTCCAGCCACCCCTTTGTGAAGCCCTAAGAAACAGTTTTCAAATGGAAATGAATGGGCATCACCTGTGGCTCGTTGCTTAATTGCTTTGGAAAGGGATGTGTCGGAATCAGCCTCCTGGCCCTGTGTGAGGCTGTGGCTTAGATTATCAGCACCTGATGAATCTAAAGAAAGATCCCATGTGTGCATCCAAAATCAAAGGGCAAAAATTGCAGTCATTGTGGATGAAGTCTCTAGCTTTCCTCTGTAAGGTTTCTCACTTCAATCAAGTGAGAATAGGGATCCTTTGGGTCAAAAGAATTCTCCAAATCCCTGAAAAAGCTTGCCCATGTGTGCTTGGATTTTCTCATGACTCCAAATCACATAAAGAATCTAAACCCCACAGTCAGAAAGCCTCAAATTGTAGAAGTGGAAAAGTATTAATGGCAGACCTATTTGATTACTCCTGGTTCACATGAAGGGTTTCCAGGACACTGAGATTTTAGGCAAATGAGGGACAAGGGAGCTTATTTTGGACACTGTCTTTGACTGCGCCCCTAATGGAAAACTCCAGCCAAAGGTTATGAAGAAGATGAGGGCCGTGTGGGAGTGTTTTGGTTTTAATTGTGGTCATTTGTGTGGCAGTTGGAAGAGATGATTGGGTCCACCTGGGCTTGAACTCTGGTGTGATTCCCCTTAGAGACTGAGTTCTGGAACAGACCTCAGAGAAGTATTGCCATCAATTGTTTTGGGATTTTAGGAGACCACACATGAGAGTGACCATTGGAAACTGAGATCTAGGCCCAGATTGACTTTCCACAGTTCACTGGGAATCTCAGTGAGGAAATCACATTATTTTATTCTGAAAGACTTGGCAGCCATAGTTGAGAGTCAAAAAACACATGGACCTCACATTGTAGAACTCAATAGGCCTGGCTTCATGCGACCTTTTGGCCACTCTTTGGGAAGCCTTGCCCTTGAGATTTCCCCAGAGCTTTCATTGAAATGAGCTTCCTCACCATTTAACAGGTCCTGAATATATTGAAACCCACAGTGCCTCCAACATCATCCTTGAAAAATGGCTAAACAGATACCATGAAATTTTTGAAATTCCCAAGACCAGGTGGCACTGGAGAACCTTTGGATGTCCTGATGCTGATCTTGAGTACACCAGACAGTGCCTGGATTCACTAGGTTTCATGAAAATTGTGTTGAATAGAGATGCCAGTACGTTGGAGCCTGCTGAATAGTGGGCCTAGAACAGTGCTTGGCAGGTGTGTGATAAAACATGTGGTGGGGCAATGTGGATCTGCATTTGGCTTCCAAATGGCTTGTTACTGACATGGTGCAGCCAGTAGATACTTCTGTGTGAAGGTATCTTGTTATATGGAGAGCTTTCAGGGCAATGTTCAGAATCAGGTTGCTATGGTCAAGGGGGCAAGCTATGTGGGATAGAAGCCTGGTTGGTGCATTCTCCTGCAGACCCTGACCCACCACTCGTCACAGAACTCCCTCCAGCACTGTGACACAGTTGAACTCCTTGTATTTCGTGAAGCAAATACCAAATCCCCAATGCAGCAGCAACAAACACCACGAAAATTGGAGGATGACCAAATGGCTTCACAGCCCACACTGGGAGACACTTAGCCCCCAGTGTCCACAGGTTACCTACAAAGTGAGAATTCAGCACTGCTGCCTCATTTTCATTAGAAAATAAGAAACTGTGTCCTCCAGGTCACATAGATGCAGACCCAGGTTTGATGGTCTCACTACAAAGGAAGCTAAAGCTTGTGACAACAAGATATATTTCAAGTGCCCAAATTCAGAGGCAGTTTCTCAAGAAGTCTTTAGTCCAACAGAACTCCATGTTTGTGGAGTGTTCACCCTGTCCCTTACTTTTGCAAACTCCTCTACCACCTCCAAGGTTTCAAAATCCTGAGCCTATTCCATTCAAGATGTGTTTTCACTGATTTTCTAACTCTTCTCCTCTAATGATGTTTTAGTTGGAGCGAAGGTACTGTCAAGGCATTGTTCTGGATAAGAGTGGAAACATTTTTGTGTAGCACATGTTTACATACACATTGTATTCATTTTCCAATTTTCCATTCGAAATACTGAATCCCTGACACTAACCCCTACCCTACTATATTCTGACTACTAATACTAATATGATGGAGAAAAATAACCCAAACAGAATGAAAATACAACCATTTCAGAGGAGGCATGGTGTATAGTTGGACTTACCTTTTGCATTATATAGTGTAGGATTTATAAATCTAGTCAATTTTTTGTTGAAATAGTTCTCCATGTTTTTTTTAAAGTTAACCACCTATGAATTCCTTTCTCCCTTTCTCTGTAGCCTATTCACCACCGGTATTTTTATATGCACAGATAGAATCCTACCTGGTACCACACGTACATTCTTGTGAGGTGGCTGACTTGGCAGATACAAATTGTAAGGGATCACTCCTCTTAAACGATGTTGGAACCGAAAATTTAAATTATGGGTGATCTTCCTACTTGAACAATATTTTTCATAAATCCATGTTCAGTAAAATAAATATTTTTCTATCTGTCAATGATATATATTTCATTATAAATTTCAATTGGCATATATATAGCTGTTTTTAATGTGTGTGTGTGTGTATGTATATGTATATGTATATATATATATATATATATATATATATATATATATATATATACACTCTCCAGATTTTTCAACAAATGAAATAAGTGTCTTATTTTACACTCATCAAATTCATTCATATTCATGTATGTGGATTTATAATCAACTTTTCACAAGATTATTCTTAGAAATATTCATTCACCTGAAATACATATTTGTTTCCTAGTACTGAAAACTAACTTCAGTGAATGGTGCATAAGAATCGTAATATTTCTACAGTAACTGACCCAGTTTAATATTAATGCAAGTAGATTCCAATAGGACATGATGTGTATTTTGACGTTCATTTTTATTCAACACTGGTAGATTAGTATTTCTTCAATTAATGCACATCATAGGATATAAATTTCATCCACAAGTTAGGAAATTTATAGGCATTTGTTTCACTATCAATCACTTTCTGCTTCAGAACACATGTATTTCTCCATGTTTCTTGACTGGTCTTTAAATGAGAAAAGGGATGGACAAGGCAAGGAAAGGCACCTAAGATAGCACCGAATACAGGGAAACAGTCCTATTTGGTTGCAACCAGATTTAAAGGGCATTGCTTCTGTTGTAATCAGTTACTTCCCTGAACCCCAAGTTTAGGTTGTTTCAGAATTTTGTACCCAACATGTAAGGGAGCGGCTCAGAAGTTCACAGTCTGCAGAAGTTCAGAGAAAGCAGTTTTTGTTTCTGTTTTTTTTTCTCTGTTCTGGGCAAGTTAACATTTTAAGGACACCTGGGAGGGGGAGAGCTTTTTTCTTCTCTTTCTTTTTTCTCCCTGCCAGCTGTTACCATGGAGTCCAGTTGGTAACTTCTTTATCTTAGAAATGTAGCCATCTCTGTGAAGCCTCAATTTGAGGCCAGAGGCCTTGTTCACATATTGCCAGCATTGTGACTGACTCTATCCAAACACATTATTTTGGATTTCCATAATCGCTTTTGAAGCAAAACTAACATATCTTCATGATAAACCATAACCATAATATTAATATTAGATGTATAACTGGTTAGAATGAATGATTGTAAATCAATATAAGATTTCTTATATATTTTCAAATATCAATTCAATCCATAATTTAAAGTGGAAACACTTATATTATTTATTCACTGTATGGTCTATTCATGCATTATCTCTATATTCATGGACACAGTGTACACCTCTTTGTACACCCAATACCCATTTATATGCCTACAAAATATTGCTCCCAGAAATGGTGGAAGAAATATTTGTGTCACCAGATCTACATATATATTTTATCACAGTAAAATTCTGGACACAAATGCAAAGGTCACACTTAGATTGTACCAAAGCCTAAATAGAAAGTGAGCATGGTTTACAAAAATCATCCATGTCAAGGTTGCCTTATGCTCTCAAATGTCAATCCTATTGGTGACTACATATTTGTTTCTTCCTAAGATTATATATTCAAACTCACCCTGTTGAAAATGTCTAATTGTATCACTCACTTTATACTTTGCCTGATTTAGTAATGTCTTTATTGATATCTGCTTTCCTACATATTTTCCTCAGTTCATTATTGTGACTGTTCTCATGTGCTGACATTTATATTCACTCTCTAACAGAACCCCTATTGCTAAAGAACTTTTGTTCCAAATCCTATACTCAGTCTTCTTCCCAAACCTACAGACTATCTTCTTAATCCTACTGGCTATCCCTTTTTGACTGGATTTTCTCTTATACATTCAATCATTCAAGTAATGTTCGTGCGAGCATCAGAGGTAGAGACCACGAAGAGACTGTCTCATGCAACAGCAAAAGGTTTATTGGAGGTCAAGCATGTTGGGGCTCAGAGCTCACAGAAATAGAGCAGAGAGCCCTGAGAACAGCTTAAGCAGAGCTTATATTCTTTCCTTGGAAAGGGCAGGGACGGAAGTTTATTGATGGGTCACGGTGAGTGGGCGGTTTGCATGTAAACGGGTGAGGAAATACATTCTGCAATTTGGCAGTTGGGGACAGCACATTCTGGGAACAAAATTAGCAAACAGTTCTCAATATTTAAACAGTGTTTTGTTAAGCATACAGAAAAATAGGAAGTTACAAGTACCTATTTTGTTAACCTTTCATTCCCCACTTCTTCTTCTGGCAACTTATAATTATACAAGTGATCAAGGCTGGTGTCACATTCTATGTCTGCAAGTGGGTTATTACCATAAGTTTAACTTGTCCAATTTGAGCTTGGAGAAAAAAAATTACACGTTTGAGCAAACAGGGTTTTATACTTTGCAGTAATATGAGGATTATTATTGGACCGGCCATGGTTGATAAAAACGTAATTAACCAGAGGGAATGTATGGATCAGAATCAAACCACCATTTTTGGGCCTCCCTCAGTGACGCTCTTCAAGGTGTCTTTTTAATTTACTCATAGATTTTTTTTACAACTCCAGTATGGTCGGCATAAAAACAATATTTTTCCCTCAATGCAGCACAAAGGCCCCCTTCTCTCATGAATGGGCGGTCCAACCCTCGACTGTTCTGTAAAACAACTTCAGACAGAGAGGATAAATATTCCTGCAAAGCTGTGATGGAGGTTTCTACTATCTTTAAGTTTTGTTCTATTGCTGCTACTAATTGGGTCATTTGTTGTGTCCCATGGACTAGGGCAGGGGTTTCTGTGCCCACCCCTGCAGCAACTCCTATTCCTAATAGGATGGCTAAAGTTAGGGATATATGTTCCCAGCGGAACCGTGTTGTATGCCCGCCTGTTTGAATTTCAAATGAACCTGCATCATTATAGAGCACTCTGGGAAACATCTGCACCATTACACAATTAATCACATCTGTTGACCATTTCATGAAAACATAAACAATGTTTAAGTATATAGAATTATACTGTTGTAGGGACAGACAAGGCAAGGCACCTAAGATAGCACCGAAAACAGGGAAACAGTGCTATTTGGTTGCAACCGGATTCAGAGTGCATTGCTTCTGTTGTAATCAATTAACGCCCTGAACCCCAAGTTTAGGTAGTTTCAGAATTTTGTACCCAACATGAAAGAAAAGGGGCTCAGAAGTTCACAGTCGGCAGAACTTCACAAAAAGATTTTTTTTTCTGTTATTTCCTCTTTTCTGGGAAAGTTAACTTTTCAAGGACACCTGGGAGGGGGAGATCTTTTTCTTCCTTTTCTTTTATCCTCCTTCAGCTGTTACCATGAAGCCCAGTTGGTATTTTTTATTTTAGAAATGTAGCCATCTCTGTGAAGCCCCAGCTCAAGGCCAGAGGCCTTGTTCACATATTGTGTGAAAAACTATTAAGGGGTTGTCTAGCTTAGAAGTGCTGATTTTTCCAAGCAGTGGCCAAGTATAACAGGGCAACAGAAAAAGAGCAAGTTTATCTACACTGAACTCTTTTATAGAGACTCTTTTGCTGAAAGTTCTAAAGTCATCCATGGTGAAGACTTCTCGAGAAGTTCAGTTAAGATTTTTCTGTGGGCCTGGTATAGAGGGGAAAGACGGGGAAGGCGAGGAATGAGAGCAGCTCCGGGGATCTGAGAATGAGAAAAGAGAGATGTAAAAGCATAATGGAAAAGGGGTTTGGGATTTTCCTAGGAACAAAATCTTGAGCAGTAGAACAGGTAGAACAGAGGGGAAGACGGGAGTGAGTATCCCAGAAAGCCTGAGAGGGATTTTAAATTCTTAGTAACCTGTTTTCAGTGATGACAAAGCAACTTTAAAGGCCATTTTTATTACATCTTGGATAGGGGTCTGAGGGCTCTTCTCAGCTCGTTTGAGCTTTGGGTTACCTGGTAAGAGGACCTGGGGAGACTGGGTGTAGGCACTGACAGGAGAAGAGAGGAGTGAGTGTTTAGAGGGGTACCTCAGTACCTGCTACCTCAGCAAGGGAGCAATGATCTGAGAACTGGCGGAGGTTTGGGTTTTTGATCTAGTAACTGGAGGAGAGAAATCAGGTTGCTGAGGTGGGACTTACAGTAGAGAGTCTGGAGCAGAAGCCTGAGGGTGAGGATCTATTGGAGATGCATAGTTCAGGTAGTGAGCGAAGGAGGTAAAAGGCCTCCACATAGGGGAATTTCCTTTCATCCTCTTGAGCACTTGCAGAAGTTGAAAAGGTAACACAGAATTTGAGGATCTAGAGACTCCTCTGGGGGCCATCAGTTTTGGTTGTTTAATTGGTAATATGGCCAATGCTGTGTACTGAATTTGATGAGGATTTTGCATTCCACCAGGCTGCCCCTGTATGCTCAAATCCCCATCACTTACAGAAGAAGTTGGCTTTCTCTCCACACATCCATGGCTGTTTGTGGCTTTGATAGTCTGCTGGGCAAACATACTAATCTAGTCTAGCCAACCTGCATCTGGCTCACGTGTCCCTAAATCCCTAATGTTTGTTTCCATTATCTATGGTATGGAAGGGATTTAATTGAATTTTAGTGGGATTTTCATCAGCGATATCCTAATAGGAAACACTTATAGCCAGCTGAAAAATGTCTGGGTGGAGAGCTAGCCACCAGGTCCCTAAGGGAGCTGTATACGAGTTATAGCATACTTCTTGTCTAGTAGGATTTGTGATAAGCCATCGCTGCTGAACGGGCTGATGAGCGTTAGGTGTACTGGTGGCCAAGGGGAGAGTCTACAGCCTTATCCACATAGCGAATATGCAATTTGAAATGGTTACCAGTCTTTCCCAGTTTCCAGACAGAGTCTGGACAGGGCGCAGGCTTGAGATGAGAGGCATGGATCCAGGAAGTGTTTCCGTCTACTTTTACCGCTGTAGGTGTTATAATTAGCACCTGGTATGGTCCTTTCAAGCAGGGTTCCAGGGATGACACCTGATGTTGTCTTATGTAGATGAAGTCCCTTACTTGATATCAATGTGGAGTCCCCTTGTCCCCAGGTTGCAAGGCAGTTGTCAGCTGTTTTCACCGGTATCATTGAGTTCTTTCAAGAGATTTAATTCTGTCAAGCAAGGGGGTGTGGAAGGCATCGTTAGGTCTTAGAGTTGGGGTTACATGCCTTACTGGAGGAGGTGCACCATAGAGAAATTCATAGTGGGTGAGTTTACACAAAGAAACAGAGGGAGTATTTCTTGCATGAAACAGTGGATAAGGCAGGGGCATAGTCTAATATTTTATGCCGGTCTCTAAGCTTAATTTCGTTAAGGTCTCTTTAATGGTTCAATTTATTTTTTTTTCCTGTCCTGAGCTCTGGGGTCTAGAAGCACAATGTAACTTCCAATTAATCCCCTGGATCCTGGCTAAGCCCTCACTTACCCGGGCCATGAACACCGTTCAATTATCAGACCCTATTACCTTAGGCAGGCCTTGTCTTGAAAAAATATCTTAATATCTTTCAGGATCTTCTTGACCACCGTTTGAGCCGGGTTTTTTTTTTTTTTTTTTTTTGTGAGAAAGGATTCAATCCATCCTGAAAATTTATCTACAAAGACTAGGAGATATTTAAGTCTATACCTTGCTGGCTTAATTTCAGTAAAGTCTACTTCCCAGAATTGTCCTGGTCTGGTTCATCATAGGTGCTTTCCTGCAGGAAGCTTGGAAGAGTAAGCATTAACCAATTGACAGAACCGACAGGCTTTTGTTACCCGTTCAGTTATTTTTTTTCACTGTGAGTAAGTTAGTCGAAATCTCTGTTCCTGATCTTTCAGGAATGCCTGCAGTTTCTTTGAACCAAGGTGAGTAAGTTGATGTACATTTTTAACGTAGTGTAGGGCTTTCTGAAATTGCAGGCTGGGCTCAGTGAAGTTGAGGAGTTCAGTGTCAGTGTTCTTAAATGTTATCAAAAGCTTGCTGGTGCTCAAGGGTCCATTGGAATTGGGCATCCTTATTTAACAACGGGTATGAAGAAGCAGCTAAGAACACAAACCCAGGTATCCATAACCTGAAAAGGCAGCAGTCCCAAGAAACTCTCTGTGTTGTCTCCTGTTAGATGGAGGTGGTATCTGCACAACGGTTTGTTTTCTGGGCTCAGTGAGCCATCATTTCCGCCCCTAAGGGAATAACCCAGGAAGATTACTTCTTGCTGGCAAATTTGGGCCTTTTTGGCAGAAGCTCTATACCCGAGTTGAGCAAGCTCGGATAATAGTGCTTGGGTCCCAGACTCACAGTTTTCCTTGTTGTTAGCTGCCAGTAGCAGGACATCCACATATTGAAGCAGGGTGACTTTGGGGTGCGTAATTCTGAAGTTGTTGAGATCTCTGTGGAGGGCTTCATCAAAGAGACTGGGGGAGGTTTTGAACACCTGTGGGAGTCTAGTCCAAGTTAGTTGACCAGAAGTTCCATTATCTGGGTCTACCCACTCGAAAGCAAACAGCAACTGACTATCTTTATGCAGAGGCAAGCAAAAGAAAGCATCTTTTAAGTACAGAACAGTATACCATTTTCACTCAGCAACAGCAAAGTGTTTATTGGGGTTCCAGCATGCTGGGGCTCAGAGCTCACTTGACTAGAGCAGAGAGCCCTGAGAACAACTTAAACAGAGCTTATATCATTTTTTGGAGAGGGCAGGGAGGGAAATTAATTGATGGGTCAGGGCAAGTGGGCAGTTTTTGTGCAACCGGGTGAGGGAGTACACTCTGCAGTTTGGCAGTTGGGGACAGCACAGTTTGGGAAAAAAATTAGCAAACAGTTCTCAAGATTTCAACAGTGTTTTGTTAAGCATAAAGAAAAACAGGAAGTGACAAATACCTATTTTATTAACCTTTCACCAAAGCAAAATGAAAAGTGAGCATGGATTACTAAAAACAACCATGTCCTGGTTGCCTAATGCTCTCAAATGTCAATCCTATTGGTGACTACATATTTCTTTCTTCCTAAGATTATATATTCCACCTCAACCATATTGAAAATGCCTAATCCTATCACTCACATTATACTTTGTCTGATTTCCTAATGTCTCTATTAATATCTGCTTTCCTACATATTTTTCCCCAGTTCATCATTGTGACTGACTCTTTATATGTGCTCATATTTACTTTCACTCTCTACCTGAAACCCTATTTCTAATGAACCTTTTGTCCAAATCCTATTCTCACTCTTTTTTCTAAACCTACTGACCATCTTCCTATTCCTACCGACTATTCCTTTTTGACTGGATGTTCTCTTGAACATTCAATCATCCAAGGTACAAGGTCCTATGCCATTGCATATTGATTTATCTGAGACATCTGTGTAGAACATAATTCAAAGCTAAGTATACCACTAAAGGGCCCAATGTCCTTCTGGCTTCAAATTGTACCTAGAATTTTGGTTTCATACTTATATTTCACCTATATATTCTTGTGAATATCGCAGGTACCCAATACCATTATTTGTCCAGCAGAATAATTCCTAACCCAAATAGAATAGGTTATTAACCCTAACCATACACTGTTCCTCAATCTAACTTTGCAGAAGAGCAGGGACAGAGTTGGTCTTACAATACAGGAATGTACGGGATCTTCCACCTGCTGAGAACCTCAAAGGTTGATGCAGAAATGATCCCTGGAGAAGATTTAGGCAGCTATGAAGGGCCTGAGAGAGCAAAAGTCATCTTCCAAGGCAAACAACCTAGTCAGGATGAAGAGATGTATCTGAATCAGCCTCTCTCCACTTGATATAAAGAAGATGGACCAAACCAACCCTGTGTGGAGAGCTTCTCCTGGGTGCCTATGGTTGATATACAATTCTAACTTCTGAAAGTGTCACAGGAAGTAGTGGCAGCCTCCATCTCAAGGGACCCTTGAATGCAACTGTTAGGACAAAGTGGTTGCCAAGGCAGTGACCTCATTCCGTTCTTGAAGGAATTGACCTACCTCACTTCTTGGGGGATGGAACTCTCTGAACTTGGGATCCAGGAAGCCAGGCACAAAGAGCCAGTACCCGTCCCATTCCCAGTAGGCTCACTTGTTTGGATTTAACAAGGACAGAGTCTGTCTTTCTTGGTACCTAAAGATTTGAGGATGGCCAAATTCAAGTAGACATCTGAAAATGGGCCTTTCCTGAGACAGCAGGTAGTGGTCAGCACAGGCTCCTGACAACTTCACAGAGTTGGACAAGGAGAACAGATCTGAGACAGGACAGGCCATTTTGGGGAAACATAGTATGGCCCACCAGTCAGAGGACACTTCGGATAGTCACAGACTTACTTGGGGGAAGGAGGTGACTTTTTGAGTGTGGTTGTGAGTTTGTGGTTTTGTCTCATGTTCTGAGAATAGGTAGGAAAGGCTGTTTGTTTGGTTTGGAGTGAACTGTTTCTAGAAAGTCCTTTGACAAGGTGAGTGTTTCTAGGTCTGTGTATCCCAGTGTGTCTGTGGTTGTAGACATTAGAAAAGAGCATGCATCCATAGATGTGTCCTGTCTAGTAGAAAGCTTCCCAGCATTCATTCTTCCCAATTTATGAATGGACTGTGGCTCGCCTTATAGAAAGGCAACACCTACAACCTTCTTAATTTCCTGTTTTCTTCCTGAATTTTGGCCACTCTCCAGAATAGGCTCATATTTTTGTGTCAAAGATATGTACCACCTCCAAGCTCTGTGACATGGCCATGTACTGGTTAGCTGAAGGGAATGGCGAGCATCTCAGAAAACTCAGATATCAGTGTGACCAGGAAAGTCTCAGTGGAGAAACCATGCTTTGGGCCTTTTGCTAACCTATTGTTCTGTTGTCCTGAGTGTCAGGAAGGTCTTTGCCTCACGCCACCCTTTGTGAAGCCTGAAGAAAACAGTTTTAAAATGGAAATAAATGGGCATCACCTGTGGCTCTTTGCTTAATTACTTTGGAAAGGGATGTGTCTGAATCAGCCTCTTGGCCCTTTGTGAAGCTATGGCTTAGATTCTCAGTGGCTGATGGATCTAAAGAAAGATCCAATGTGTGCATCCAAAACCAAAATGGCAAATATATCAGTCATTGTGGATGAAGTCTCTCACCTTCCTCTGTTATTTTCCTGATGTCCATCAAGTGAGAATAGTGATCTTTTGTGTCAAATGAGTTCTTCCAATCCCTGCAGAGGTGCTTCAGTTTTCTCATGAGTCCAAATCACATAAGGAATCTATACCTGACAGTCAGTAGGCATCAAATTGGAGAACCAGAGCAGTATTAACGGCAGACCTATGTGATCAATTCTGGTTCACTGGAAGGGTGTCCAGGCTACCCTGAGGTTAGGCAAATGAGGGGCAAGTGAGCTTATTTTGGACACTCTCTTGGACTGCGCCATTCATGGAAACCTCCAGCCAGACGTTATGATGAGTGTATATATGAAAAAAGATGAGGGCCTTGGGGGAGTGTTTTGGTTTTAATTGTGGTCATTTGTCTGGCAGTTGGAAGAGATGACTGGGTCCATCTGGGCTTGAACTCTGGTGTGATTCTGCTCAGAGACTAAGTTCTGTAACTGACCTCAGAGAAGTAATTGCTTTGGAAAGGGATGTGTCTTAATCAGCCTCTTGACCCTGTGTGAGGCTGTGGCTTAGAATATCAGCACAAAATGGATCTAAAAAAGATCCCATGCATGCATCCAAAACCAAAATGGCAAAAAGAGCAGCCATTGTGGATGAAGTCTCTGGCCTTCCTTTGTAAAGTTCAGAAAGAATAAAAGAAATTGAAATTGAAACGTAAAGAACCAGGTTTTGTAAAGTTTACAAGCTGCACTGAGAACCTGAAATTCCTGAGTCAGTAAAGACAATTCTTTGATGTGTCCATTAGATGTGAGTTGAAATCTTCCCAGACGACCTTGTTACTTAACAACCCCTTCCCAGAAACCGTGCAGCTCAGCACATATACATCTCAGGGCTTCAACCAATCAGTTTAAATGTCTACCCCTTCACAGAGCTGACCAATCACCCCCTGCCCGACCTGTTCCCGCCAATGAATGTGCTAATCATGTTTTGGAGTTGTTATTTGATTTTCCCAGGGTACATGGTAATTTGCTAAAGGAGGCTATGATGTATGTAAAGTCCCTGCCCTCTCTAAAGAATGTATATAAACTCTGCTCAAATTGTTCTCTGGGCTCTTTGTTGTTTGCTTTTCTGATGTGAGCTCTGAGCCCCATAATGCTGGACCCCCAATAAACCCTTTTCTGTTTCATGAGAAAGTCTCTTGGTGGTGTTTTTCTCCGACCTTCGCCCCACCTTTTCATCTGGAGGCCCCAGGTGAGATATTCGGCAGCAGCGGACAAAAGACGCCAACTGACTTCTCTTAGGGTAAGTAAGGCGCCTGTTTCTTGTTTTGGGTTTCCGTTTAAGGCGTGGCAAAGTTGCTGTGGGTGAGGGCATTAGGTCTCTCCTATGTTGGCTGACAGAAGTGTCACAGAGGCAAAGGTCACGTCCCTGGGGGCACTCCAGAGGACTAGGGAAATCAAGGAATAGTAGTTTCCTCAACTGGGTTATATTTTGCTTCAGGATTCGGTTTTCCAGCCCAAAAGGTTTTGCCAGCTACTCAGTTTTGTTCATTGTCCTGAACTCAGGTTGAGTTTACTGTCTGTATTTATTGTCTAACCCATCAGGTTTTGCCAGTTACTCAGTTCTAATCGTTGTCTTGGACTCATGGTAAATGTTTACTGTTTGTCATTGTGTGTGTCGAGTTTGTGTCTTCACTGTCCCTGTTTGAGTAAACTTCCATTATGGGACAAAGCACTTCTATGCCTCTGTCCCTGACCCTTGATCATTGGACTGATGTCCGCTCAAGGGCCCAGAATCTTTCTTTTTCAGTAAAACGCCAGAGCTGGCAGACTCTCTGAGCTTCAGAATGGCCCATCCTGGGAGTCGGATGGCCACCAGAAGGATCCTTCCACTTCCCTCTAATCCGAAAAGTCAGAGATATTGTCTTTTAGCTGGGGCCACGTGGCCACCCAGATCAACAGACATATACCCCTTCCCTCATGATTATATCATTCAAACCTTCCACAACTCCCGCTCTCCCCACCATTCTCCCTGAGTCACAAGACTGGATACTCTTCCCCCTCCTCATTCTCTACCCTCGCTCCCCAACCCCCAACATGTTCCAGATGATCCTCCCGCCACTGACTCAGCCTCTCAGCTGCTAGAGGCAATTGGGCCAGACTCAAGCCCTCCAGGGGACTTCCCTGCAGCAGCAGCAGCCCCTCCTCCCCTGGAGGAAGCAGGGCCACCTAAAGGAACCCGGCGGTGATGGATAATAGAAAACTCAGAATCCCCTGTGATGCTCCCTCTCCGTCCCTACGGGCCAATGAACCGTCCCAACTGGGAACCCAACAACTTTGAAGGTAGGTAGCATCTGTCCACTTATCGCCGGGCTCTAATAGCGGGTATAGCGGGTCACCAAGCGACCGCCAGAGGGCCGACTAATTTGGCCAATATAAGAGAGATTATCCAAGGGCCTAATGAGTCTCCCTGTATGTCTCAGGAGAGAATTATGGAAGCATAAAGGAAATATACTTCTTTTGATCCTCAGGCAGAGGACCAAAAGGCATCTGTTGCAATGGCCTTTATCGAGCAGGCTGCCCTAGATATTAAGAGAAAGTTACAATGTCTAGATGGATTACAAGATATGATGTTAAGAGATTTAGTCAGAGAACCTGAGACAGTATATTATAAGAGAGAAATTGAGGAGGAGAAGGAACAGAGGAGAGAGAAGGAAAGGGAACAAAAGAAGGATGAAAGGAGCAAAAGGCAGACTAAAGCATTGGCTAAGGTTTTGTTCACAGCAAAAAATACTCCAGAAGGTTAAATGCATGGAGACAGAAAGGGATACCTGGGCCCACGCCAAAGGCTGCCCCTGGCATCAGATCAATGTGCCTACTGAAAAGAAAAAGGACACTGAGCCAAAGAGTGGCCCAAAAACAGCAGCCACACGAGCCCGCCATGCTGACTCTAGAAGAGGACTAAGAAAGTCGGGGCTTGGATTCACTCCCCGATCTCAGGGTAACATTTGAAGTGGAGGGGATTCCAGTGAACTTTGAAATGGATACAGGAGCAGTATACTCAGCCCTTAAGACCCCACTGGGCCCCCTATAAATAAATAAATGGTCCCTAGTTCAAGGGGCTAATGGCAGTAGATATCAGGCTTGGACAAAAAAGAGGATTATGAACCTAGTAAATGGAAAAGTCCACACTCTTTTCTAGTAATCCCAGAATGTCCAGCCCCATTGATGAGCAGGGATCTGCTTATCAAACTCTGGTCTAGAATAACCTTTATCCCTGATGGTCCCCAAGTGGAGTTTCTAAAGCCTTCAGTAAAAGCTCCCATAGTCACGGCTTTGACTATGTCCGTAGAAGGTGAACATCACTCTTCGTGTCCCCTAGGACTGATCAACAAAGCAAACTCGCACAGAAATGGATAAAAGATTATCCTAATGTCTGGGCAGAAACTGCTGGGTTAGGTCTAGCCCTTAAACAACCTCCAATAGCAGTATAATTAAAAGCCTCTGCCTCTCCAATCAGTGTTAAACAATATCCCCTAAGCAAAGAAGCTAAGGATGGGATAAGGCCCCATATTCAGAAATACCTGACTCTTGGGGTCTTAAGGCTCTGTCAATCAGCCTGGAATACCCCGCTGCTACCAGTTAGAAGGCTAGGAACTGGGGACTACCATTCTGTTCAAGACCTAAGAGAGATCAACAACAGAGTGCAGGACATTCAACCCACAGTACCCAACCCATATAATTTGCTTAGCACTCTGAATCCGGAGCGGGAATGGTACAGTGTGCTGGACTTAAAAGATGCTTACTTCTGCTTGCCCCTACATAAGGACAGTGAGTTGCTGTTTGCTTTCAAGTGGATAAACCCAAAAACTGGAACATCTGGCCAATTAACCGGGACTAGATTCCCACAGGAGTTCAAAATCTCCCTCACTCTCTTTGATGAAGCCCTCCACAGGGACTTCAACGACTTCAGAACTGCCCACCCTGAAGTCACCCCACTCGAATATGTGGATGATCTGCTACTGGCAGCCGACACCAAGGAGAACTCTGAGTCTGGGACCCAAGCACTATTATTCGAGCTTGCTCGGCTTGGATATAGGGCTTCTGCCAAAAGGCCCACTTTTGTCAGCAAGAAGTAATCTTCCTGGGTTATTCTCTTAGGGGTGGCAAACGATGGCTCACTGAGCCCAGAAAACAAACCGTT
Source organism: Callospermophilus lateralis (assembly GCF_048772815.1). Taxonomy (NCBI): domain Eukaryota; kingdom Metazoa; phylum Chordata; class Mammalia; order Rodentia; family Sciuridae; genus Callospermophilus; species Callospermophilus lateralis. The sequence continues at coordinate 417,411 of NW_027514417.1, forward strand.
GTGCAGATACCTCCCCCTTCTAATAAGAGACAACTCAGAGAGTTTTTTGGGACTGCCAGCTTTTGCAGGTTATGGATTCCTGTGTTCGCATCTCTGGCTGCACCTTTATACACTCTGATAAAAGGGGATGCCCACTTCCAATGTACCCCTGAGTACAAACAAGCTACTGATAATGTCAAAAAAAAGGTGCTGCTCTCTGCTTCAGCCTTAGCACTACCAGATGTAGATAAACCCTTCAATCTCTACATAGAAGAAAAGAAAGGAATAGCACGGGGAATGCTCACTCAGACATTGGGACCTTGGAAATGGCTAGTAGCATTCTTATAAAAAAAAACTGGACCCAGTGGCTAGCGTGTGGCCCCTTTGCTTAAGAGCTATAGCAGTGGCAGCCCTTCTAATAAAAGATGCTCATGAATGAACGTTGGGACAGAAGCTCACCATTAAAGTCCCCCATGCCCTGGAGAGCATCATCTGGCAGCCTCCAGAGAGGTGGCTATCAAACTCCAGAATTAAGCACTACCAGAGCCTCTTGCTTGACAAAGACAGTATAATGCTGGGACCCCCTGCTCCACTCAACCTGGCTACACTGCTGCCAGAAGTATCATCAGGACCCGTCGCTCATGAGTGTCAAAACATACTGGCAGAGAAAACCAGTATACGACAAGACTTGAAGGATCAGCCACTGCCTCGCCCTGAAGTCGTATGGTTTACGGACGGCAGCAGCTTTCTCCAAGACGGTAAGCGGCGGGCTGCACGAGCAGTACTTAGCAAAACTAATGTCATCTGGTCCTCTGGTCTCCCAGAAGGGACATCAGTCCAAAAAGCAGAACTGATTGCTCTTACGAAAGCATTGGAACTAGCAACAAGCAAAAGGGCAACCATATACACTGACAGCCGCTATGCATTTGCCACTGCTCATGTGCACAGGGCTATTTACCAGCAAAGAGAATAGTAACCTCTTCCAGGAAAGAAATAAAGAATGAAGATGAGATCCTCCACCTTCTCTCAGCAGTGCAGGGCCCTAAAGAACTAGCTATAGGGCACTGTCCAGGGCCCCAGAAGGGAAACGACCCCGTGGTGGTTGGAAACAGAAGGGCAGATGAGGAAGCTTAATTGGCAGCCCTAAACGAAGTGACTCTGTTAACTTTTTCCACATGGGGGGGAACAAAAATCAGGAGACTTGGCAGCTCCGGAACCTTCAGGCAACTTATCATCTGAGGAGACAGATACAGAACTCTGGGACCCTACAGAGCCAAGTTTACAATTTCAAAAAGCCCACCTTTATGTCAAAGACTTACACTAGCTCACCCACTTAGACTCAAAGAAGTTGTAGGCACTCTTAAAGGACCGAAGAATGGACTTATTATTGACTGACTCAAAGAGGAAAGAAATAGCTGAGCAGGTGACTAGAGCTTGTCAAGTCTGTCAATTAGTTAATACTTACCCATCCAAGCTTCCTGCAGGAAGCACTTACGAGGAACCAGACCAGGACAATTCTGGGAAGTGGACTTTACTCAAATTAAGCCAGCAAGTTATGGACTTAAATATCTCCTAGTCTTTGTAGGTACTTTTTCAGGATAGGTCGAAGCCTTCCCCATGAAGAAAAAAACGGCTCAGATGGTGGTCAAATGATCCTAGAAGACATTTTTCCAAGGTCCGGCTTGCCTAAGGTAATAGGGTCCGACAATGGACCGGCATTTGTAGCCCAAGTAAGTCAGGGATTCGCCAGGACCCTGGGGATTAATTGGGAGTTACATTGTGCTTATAGACCCCAGAGCTCAGGACAGGTAGAAAGGATGAATAGAACCATCAAAGAGACCTTAACGAAATTAAGCCTGGAGACCGGCATAAAATATTGGACTATGGTCCTATCTTATGCACTGTTTCCTGCAAGAAATAACCTCTATGCCTCTTTGTGTAACCTCACCAATTATAAAATTCTCTATGGTGCCCCTCCTCCAGTAAGGGACCTAACCCCAACTCGAGACTTAATGATTCCTTTCACACACCCTTGCTTGACAGACTTAAAGCCCTTGAACAAACCCAGCACCCAGCGATACCTGTGGAAATAGTTGGCCACTGCTTATCAGCCTGGAGACAAAGAAACCCCACATTGTTATCAAGTGGGAGACTTAGTCTACGTGAGACGGCATCAGGTGTCATCCCTGGAACCCCGCTGGAAAGGACCATACCAGGTGTTTCTTATAACACCTACAGTGGTGAAATTGGATGGGATCACTTCCTGGATACATGCCTCACATCTCAAGCCTGTGCCCTGTACAGATTCCGGCTGGAAACTGAAACTGACTGGTAACCCTCTCAAGTTGCGTGTCTGTCGTGTGGATAGGGCTATGGATTCTTCCCCTGGCCACCAGCATTCCTAATCCCCATCAGCTCTTCAGCAACAATGGCAAGTTATAAATCCTACTGGGCAAGTAGTGTGGTCTATTTCACATACAGCCGCCTTATGGACTAGGTGGCCATCTCTCCACCGAGACATTTGTCAGCTTGTTATAGGCCTCTCTGACTGGGATCTCCCTGACATAGAGGACCCCACACATATCCCACTCAAACCCAAACCAGGGCAACATAGACCACCTTACCCCATGAATTATGGATGTCATCTCCCCAACTGAGGTGTAAACTAGCCAGTCTTGATTTTTATGTGTGCCCAGCTGATTTCCGAAGTTGCAAACAGGCCCAAACCTGTGGAGGACCCATTGACTTTTATTGTAGATCTTGGGGATGTGAACAAACGGGAGTGCATGGTGGAACCCAAACTCTCCAGACAGTATGATTCAGGTAGGACCAAATGACACCTGGATTGATCCCAAGAAATGTGCCGCTAGCCAAGCGGTGTCAAAAACTCGCTGTGGAAAGAATAGTCTATGTTACCCCCTCAAATAACTTTCACTTCCAAAGGAAGGGGATACCTCAGAACAACATGGCTTATGGGAAATACTAGGGGAATGCGATTTTATATTTATGGTCCTGGTTATGACTTTGCTCTCTGGTTCACCATCCAGCTTAAAAAGGAAGAAAAGCCCACAGCAATAGGGCCCAATCCCCTCAAGCCAGGAATTAAACCTCCTAAACCTCCCATGCCTAGATCTACCAGAACCCCTCTACCATCTCATACTTCCTGGTTTCGGTCTTTGCCTACTTTCCCAGTCCAGAATACAGCTGACTCCTCCCCCTGGGAACTAATTAAAGGAACCATTATGGTACTGAACTCCACACAATCAGAACTCCTTGCATTTCAGCCCAGGTATTAGATAGCTCTGTAAATTATTGTGTAATGGTGCAGATACTCCCCAGGGTGCTCTATGATGATGCAGAATAATTTGAAGGTCTACTAGGGGGACTAACAACCTGATTTCACCGGGAGCCAGTGTCTCTTGCTCTAGCCATCCTACTGGGGATAGGAGTTACTGCAGGAGTGGGTATGGGAACAGCTGCTATGATCCATGGGTCACAACAAATGGCCCGATTAGAAACAGCAATAGATCAAGACTTGAAAACGTTAGAGACCTCCATCACAGTTTTGCAGGAATCCTTAACCTCTCTCTCTGAGGTTGTTTTACAGAAAAGGCAAGGATTAGACCTCCTCTTCATGAGGGAGGAGGGCATCTGTGCTTCACTGAGAGAAGAATGCTCTTTTTATGCTGACCATAGTGGAGTTTTAAAGAATCCATGAGTAAATTGAGAAAATGCCTTGAAGAGCACCAGAGAGAAAGGGAGATTCAACAAGGGTGTTTTGAGTCATGGTTTACCCAGTCCTCTTGGTTAACTAAACTTTTATCAGACTTAGCTGGACCCCTGATCATCCTTATGGTGTTACTAAATGTGGGACCTTGTTTGCTAAACTGCATAGTTTCCTTTCTCCAGGTTCAGATTGGGCAGGAAAAAACTCATGGTAATCAGATAAAAATACTATCCACTGGCAGAAATAGAATCTGTGAACCCGCAATAATTATGATTCATTACTTTTAAGATTAAAAGTAGTCAGAAAAAGGAGTGGAAAATGAAAGAATAAAAGAAATTTAAATTGAAACGTAAAGAACCAGGTTTTGTAAAGTTTCCAAGCTGCACTCAGAACCTGAAATTCCTGTGGCAGTTAAGACAATTCCCAGAACTGCCCATTAGATGTGTGTTGAAATCTTCCCTGACCACCTAGTAGCTAAACAACCCCTTCCCAGAAACCCTGCAGCTCAGCACGAATACATCTCAGGGCTTCAACCAACCAGTTTAAATGTATACCCCTTCTCAGGGCTAAAAAATCACCCCCTGCCCGACCTGTTCCCGCCAATGGATGTGCTAATCTTGTTTTAGAGTTGCTATTTGATTTTCCTGCGGCGTATGATGATTTCCTAAAGGAGGCTATGATGTATGTAAACTCCCTGCCCTCTCTAAAGAATGTATATAAACTCTGCTCAAGTTGTTCTCGGGGATCTTTTTTCTTTCCTCCTCTGGAGTGAGCTCTGAGCCCCAGATGCTGGACCCCCAATAAACCATTTCTTTTGGCATGAGACAGTTTCTTGTTGGTCTTTTCCTCCAACGTTCGATGACCTTTTCAGTTCCTGACTACCTTCAAGTGAGAATAGCAATCCTTTGAGTCAAATGAGTTCTTCAAAGACCTGAAGAGGCTAGCCCATAGGTGCTTGGGTTTTCTCATGACTCCAAATCACAGTAAGAATATATACCTGAAAGTCAGTAGGCCTCAAATTGGAGAAGAAGAGCAGTATTAGCAGCAGGGCTATTTGATCATTCCTGCTTCAAAGGATGGGGTCCAGGCCACCCAACGCCCTTATGGACTTCAAATCTTACCTAGATTTCTGTTTTCATACTTATATTTCACCGCATATTCATGTAAATATCACAGGTTTCCAATACCATTATTTATTCTGTAAAATGATTCCTAATCGAAATCGAACCTGTTATTAACCTTAACCATACACTCTTCCCTCAATCTAACTTTACAAAAGAACAGGGAAATTGTTGATCTTACAATACAGGAATGTAGGCGATCTTCCACCTGCTGAGAACCTCAAAGTTCCATGCAGAAATCATCCCTGAAGAAGATGTAGGCACCTATGAAGCATGTGAGAGAGCAAAAGTCAACTTCCATGTCAAACAACCTGGTCAGGATGAAGGAATGTGACTGAATCAGCCTCTCTCTTCTTAATGTAGATTAAATGGACCAAACCAGGCCCAGGCCTGTGTGGAGAGCTGTTCCTGGGTGCCGGTGGTTGATATACCATTCTAACTTGTGTAAGTGTCACAGGAGGTAGGGGCAGACTCCATCTCATGGGACCCTTGGAAGCAACTGTTAGTACAAAGTGGTTGCCAAGGCAGTGACCTCATTCATTTCCTGAAGGAAGTCACCTACCACACTTCCTTGGTGATTGACTGCCAGGCACCCAGAGAAGTCCCAGTCCCAGTACCAGTGGTCTCAATTGTTTGGATTTATCAAGGACAGAGTCAGTCTTTCTTGGTACCTACTTAAGTGATGATGGCCAAATGCCAGGAGAGGTCTGAATAGAAGCCTTTTCTGAGAAAGCAGGTAGTGGCTCAACCATGGCTCCTGACAACTTCAAAGAGTTGGCAAAGAAGACCAGATCTGAGACAGAACAGGCCACTTCGGGGAACATAGTATGGCCCACCAGTCAGAGGACACTGAGGATAGTCACAGACATACTTGGGGGAAGGAGGTGCTGTTGTGGGTGTCCCTATGAGTTTGTTGTTTAGTCTCATGTTCTGAGAATAAGTCGGTTTGTTTGTTTGGAGTGGAATGTTTCTAGAAATTTGTTTGACAACATGAGTGTTTCTATGTCTGTGTATCCCACTGTATACATGGTTATAGACATTTGAAAAGAGAATGCATCAATGGTTGTGTCCTGTCTGGTAGAAAGCTTCCCAGCATTCATCCTGCCCAATTTAAGAATGGAGAGTGGCTTGCCTTATGGATGGGCAACACCTACTACCTTCCTAAGTTTCTCTCTTCTTCTTGAATACGGGCCACTCTCCAGAATAGCCTCATGGTATTGTTTCCAAGATATGCACCACCTCCAAGCTCTCTGACATGGGCATGTACTTAATAGCTGAAGGGAATGGGAGCATCTCAAAAACTCAGAATTCTGTGTGACCAGTAAAGTCTCAGTGGAGAAACACTGCTTTGGGCTTTTTGCTTACCTATTGTTCTGTTGTCCTGAATGTCAGGAAGGTCTTTGCCTCAGGCCACCCCTTTGTGAAGCCTGAAGAAAACAGTTTACAAACGGAAATGAATGGGCATCACCTGTGGCTCTTTGCTTAATTGCTTTGGAAAGGGATGTGGCTGAATCAGCCTCTTGGCCCGTTGTGAGGCAGTGGCTTAGATTGTCAGAATCTGATGCATCTAAAGAAAGTTTCCAAGTGTGCATTCATAACCAAAATGGCCAAAAGAGCAGTCTTTGTGGATGAAGTGTCTCGCCATCTTTTGTAACCTTCCTGACCTCCATCAAGTGAAAATAGGAATTCTTTGGGTCAAATGAGTTCTTCAAAGCCCTCTAGAGGCTAGCCGATAGGTGCTTGAGTTTTCTCATGACACAAATTCTCATGAAGAATCTATACCAGACAGTCAGTAGGCCTCAAATTGGAGAAGCGGAGCAGTTATAGAGCAGGACTAATTGATCACTCTTTGTTCACAGGAAGGGTGTCCAGGCCAAGCTGACTTTAGGCAAATGAGGCGCAAGTGTGCTTATTTTGGACAGTGTCTTGGGCTGTGCCCTTCATGGAAACCTCCAGCCAGAGGTTATGATGAGTGTATATGTGGAAGAAGATGAGGGCCATGTGGGAGTGTTTTGGTTTTAATTGTGGTCAGCTGTGTGGTGGTTGGTAAAGATGCCTGGGTCCACCTGAGCTTGAACTATGGTGTGATTTCCCATAGAGACTGAGTAATGGAACTGACCTCAGAGAAGTATTGCCATGAATTGTGTTGGGATTTTAGGTGGCCATGCATGAGATTCACCCTTGAAAACTGAGATATAGAAAAGGGTGGCTTTCCAAAGAGTACTGTCAAACTCAACCTGGATATCACATGACTTTATTCTGAAAGATTGGCCGCCATAGTTGAGAGTCAAAACATACATGGACCTTACATTGGAGACCTCAATGGGCCTGGCTTCATGTGTCCTTTGGGCCACTCTTTGGGAAGCCTTGCCTCTGAGAGTTCACCAGAGCTTTCCTTGAAATGTGCTTCTTCAAAATTTAATGGTTCCTGAATGAATTTAAACCCACAGTTTCCCCAAATTCATCCTTGAAAAATGGCTAGATAAATACCATGAAATTTTTGAAATTCCCATGACCAGGTGGCCCTGGAGAATCTTTGGATGTCCTGTTGCTGATCATGAGGGTACCAGACAGTGCCTTGATTGACTGGGTTTCATGAAAACGGTGTATAACACAGATACCAGTATGTTGGAGGCTGCTGAGTAGTGGGCCCAGAGCTGTGATGTGCAGGTGTGTGATAAAGCATCTCTTGTCAAGCCATGTGGATCTGTCATTGACTTCCAAATGGCTTGTGGCTGACATGGTGCAGACAGGAATCACGTATATGTCTGAATCCTCTCCATAAAAGGCATCTTGTTATATGGAGATGTTTCAGGGCAATGTTCAGAATCAGGTTGCTATGGTTAAGGGGACAAGCTATGTGGAATAGAAGCCTGGTTGGTGCATTCTCCTGCAGACCCTGACCCACCACACGTGACAGGACTCCCTCCAGCACTGTGTCCCAGTTGAACTCCTTGTATTTCGTGAAGCAAATACCAAACTCCCAGTGCAGCAGCAAGAAACACCATGAAAAGTGGAGGATGACCAAATGGCTTCACAGTCCACATGCGGAGACACTTAGCTTTCAGTGGCCACAGTTTACCTACAAAGAGAGAAGTCAGCACTGCTGCCTCATGTTATTTGGAAAATAAGAAACAATGTCCTCCAGGTCACATAGATGCAGACTCAGCTTTAATGGTCTCCTTAGAATGGAAGCTAAAGCTCCTGACAACAACATATATGTCAAGTGCCCATCCTCAGAGGCAGTTTCTCAAGTAGTCTTTAGGCAGGCAGAGCTCCATGTTGGTGGAGTGTTTACCTTTTAGACCAGGACGCAAGAAAAGACCACTGACTCCAATTAAAATCAAATTAAAGCAAACTTATTATTTCCACCACCCGGGCTGTGTCTCCCTCCCAAAACCACGGGAACAAGAGAGCAACCCCACCTTTCCTACAGAATGGCTTTATAGCGCAGAATGTTACAGAAAAGGGTGGTTACAGATAACAAAACTCTGACAAGCATCACACTAACGATAGTTTACATTTTTTTTTTTATTTGCTGGCCCCAACATCAGAATTTATGAGAACCATTATAGCCTCAGAGAGTGTCGTCTGGCCAGGGAAGGCCAATATTATGAGGTGTAAATAAAGTTTCAGAGAGGGCTGTTATCTGGTCAGAGAGCCATGCATGGGTGAGTTCAAGGCATGGGCAGGCATTCAAAGCAGGTTCAGAATTTGCTGTAATTTATAGTTAAGCCAAAATTATCTTTTCATGGCTTTGTGGCAAGATGGCTCCAATTTAAATAAAATATCAGGTTGGGTCTATCATTCCCCCATTTTCTAATGTGTCCCTTTCAAATCTTTGATAGGGTAGGGGACGAGCACTGAGGGAAATTTAATTCCTCAGGTAACAGTCTCCTCATTTTTTGAACTCACCCAAAACCGGTCTCCCTGATTTTACTGACTTAATTAATTACTTATATTGATAGTCTATTTATTTTTGGCTCCATTGTAGTAAGAAGCGAGGCGTCACTCATTTTGACTTCTTCTGAGCTGAGAGAGGGTGACGTGAGGGGGTACGGTCTGAGAGACATGAGTTGCCTTTTCGAAGTCAGTTCGGTTTGAAGTCTGGTTGGGGAAGTACAGGTTGTAAAGTCATCTGGGGATGGGTTCTTCTATGAGAGAAACAAAATACATGAGTACTGAATAAATGTTGCAGCAGCTGGAACATGTCACTGTATAGAAGTTCCCTCACCAGTCTTAAATATCCCCAGTTATCAGGACTGTCAACTTAATATTTAACATTTAGGGTTACAGTTGTCCCTCCCCATAAAATACAGTGTTATAATTTAATACCATCTGATGCTGCAAAATTCTTTTACTAATATGACCTCTGTGTCTAATAGAGAAACCCTTAATTCTGTTACTCAAGGCTGGATAATTGTACTAGCAAACTCCAATATTACCTGTGTAGGTTAGGAATATCTGTAGGCCTTAAACTAAAAACTTCTGCCTCTGGCAGCTCCTCTTGATAGTCTCTTTTTATAGTTATCAGGCATTCCTCTCTGAGAACCCTTCTTTGTAGCCTCCAGTCTTATTTATTTTGGGAGGCTAACATAAAGTGTATACCTTAAAATATTATTATTACTGTTATTATTTAAAATGCCCAGGAATGGCTGTATTTTGCGTTTAACTGTCTTTCGTAAATGTTTAAGATGAAGCAGTCAAACTGACTGTTGTTTCTATCTATTATGAACAGTCAGCTGAGCTTTTACGGGAGTCATTCCTGGGGAAACTTGAGAGCAGCTTCTCAGTTCTGCTAGTGCCATTTTCGCTAGGTGTGTCCAGGTCTTGCTTGACCCTGTGGCTTCCCTCGGAAGCATCAGGGATGTCTCCCTTCTCTGATGACTGTCTTCTTCATAGAAAATGCACTGATTGGCTTTCTGTTCTCCAGTGGCTCAGAGTTGCAAATCTCTTTAGGGAAGTCCCCTGTTCCCTGGATACAGACTGACTCAGAGGGCAAGAATCAAATATTGGTTTTCTTGGCCCTTTTCATTTAACTTTAATTTTAAATCCTAATTTTAAACATCCAGCAAATAAATTTTAGCAGCCTTATATTAAGAGTACTGGGCTTTAATGTCTGTAATTTAAAATTATTTATCTTTTTATTAATTGGGATCTGTATTTTTCTGTCTGTCTTTTGGTGATGACTTGTTATCGTTAATTAACCCATGTTGTGTTCTTAAAGCAACACTTCTGTAAAACACTAACAGGGAATCTTTAGATCACTTATAAGGAAATTACAAAATAAAATTAACAAGAGTAAATATACTTAGTTCGTGTAATAGCTACCCTGAATTTTTAGGCTGAGTTATTTATTATATTTCTTGTTTGAGATCCTAATAATCTTGATATGAAAAAAAAAGAACTTTTGAATGTAACTTTAAATGAAATAACATCTGACCCACTGCTTTCGTAGTCATTCTCACATGTAGTAAGTTGGGACACAGAGCCTTATCTCAAGTAAGGCAGGGCTCTTTATAAATCTTAAGTGTTTTAGTTCTAAAGATGATCTTTGTTTTTAAATATCAGTTTAAAAAGTTAACATTAATTGTTTGAGGTCACATGAACATTAGTTAACACCATATAATATAACATTTAAAACATGAATAAAATAAACGCTGAAAGTTTTATCCTTTTCATAGCTAAGGCTCTCATTAACATAAAAATACATTCAAATTGTTCCCCAATGTAAAAGGTAACATAAAAGGTTACATATCTTATTGATAAAAGGTAAATAAATGCCCAATATATTTTTTTTTTACCATACAACTTCAGAACACCAGCTTCACATAATGCTCTTTTAAAGTTTCTACCTTAGAGACTTGTATTCCTGGAAGATATGAGCACATTAATAGCATCACAATTGCATTGATGTTTCTACATTAACCAACTTTAGCTTTTAAAGAAATGGCAGTACAGTGCTCTAAAATAACAGATCGTATTTAATAAGTTGTTTAATATTTATGGTTGCTTGCTCTAGAAAAATAAAACTTAATAAACACAATGCTATTGGTAAACGTATGTTTTAAGAAATTTTTGTATCTTTTACACATGACTGACTTTTACAATCTTATACAGACTTTAGAACAAACTTATACATACCTTAGTAAATCAATAACATATCTAACAAGAATACTCATGAATGAGTAATCAAATATCAAATTTAATTTATTTATTTATCAAAATATTAGACAAAAGTATTGAACAGTGTAGACCATTTTTTTGTTGAAGGAAAAGTCCTAGAACCAAGGCATATTAGACCTTTTGTCGACATTAATATTTTATTAGATTTTTGAACACCTAGAAAAACATGTAAGCTTAAATTTAAAGACATTTATTTTTATCTGTTTATCCAATTTAAAGTGAACCATTTAAATCACGTAAATTAAAGATCTTTGGATCCGCTTTTTAAAATTTGTTTTTGTGAGTGCTCCTTTTTTTATGAGCGCTCCTTATGTATGTTAATTTGTATATAATATACATGATATACGGACATATGTATATATACACATACAACACATAACAAGAGTGTGCACACATAATTATAGTAAAGGCCTTGTAGCTTTTCACAGGTGAAATCTCCATTGCAATGTTTCAAAAACTCCACTGTTGGTCAAAGATAGAACTGATCAGAAAAACATTAACCTAGGTCTGTAGGATCAAAATCATGAGTTAAAAACAATACAGAATCTAAGGAAAAAAATAAGAGTCCTAGAAATGTGAATGGGCAGTTATTAGTAAATACCATACAATGTAATTTTTTCTCCCCCCCCCCTTAGGCCTCAGATCAGTCTCCTACTGAGCTAGTAGGCTTCTTTCATTTGCATTTCAACATAAGGCCTGGCTGAGGTCTGGAAGGAGCAGGGAAAAACTGCTATTCTGAGCAGACACCTCAGGCCTAAGGCATTTTAACCATTATTTTCAGGTTTGGATGTTGAAAATTATGGTACAATTTTAAGTTACAATTCACAAAATTTTATATCTTTACATCTTGTTCTGTCAACAGATACCATACTATGATTTACTATCCTTTTCCAAATTAATGCACTGGTACACACTGTGATATTTTCCCAGTCTACCCAATTCAAAACTGGTGAAAAATAAGACTGAATGTTTGGGAAGTTACTTGCCAACTTGGAAATAGAGTTCTTTAGTTTTCCATGCTAAGTATTTAAGTTCTCTTGCATGAATTATCTAAAATCATAAACTAAACAATTATATGTACCAGACTTTTAACTGCAAGATTGTACAATGCTTCAAAAACCCATTCAGATACCAGATTGTTACAATAAAACGTCATCATTTAGACACACATTGAGCTAAGATCATTCCCAAGAAACAATTTATAATATGAACACATTATTGCACATGTCTTTAAGGGCCAGAAACAAAGACACAAGACAGACAGAAAGGAGCTCCAGACTATGGCTGACAGACAGAAGTCTTTAAAACATAACAGATAAGAGAAAAATCTCCTACACCTGTAGCACGATAGATGTCCCCACAAGGGGAACAGATGTTTTCAAAGAGGAGCAACCTGAAATGTGAAATCAAGGGTCTCCATGGTGACTTTACTGCATTTAGTGTCCCCTTTTTCTTATTCTCTTTTTTAATAAGACAGAGGTGGCATAATTCTTACAGTGTAGGGACGGAAGGAGGGAATTCTCTGAAGCAACAGGGCTTTGGCAGCTGCTGGGAGTCCTTCAGTCCCTCCTTTTACTTACAGGATTAGCTCCTCTGGTTCAGTTCCACCCCGAGCACGCTCCGTCTCCTAATATTTCAGTAGTCAGCTCTCAAAAAGTCCCGGGGTCCGGGGGAGGGTATCAAAATTTGTAACTTAAATTTTGGTTCCTGATGTTGAAGCCAATTAATACCAATTTAATAATGAGGACTGCGTTTGAGAAAAAGAAAAAGGGAGGTTTACTGCTTTGCTAACAAAGGAGAAACACAGGGGATTCTGCCGAAAGGTTGTGACTCTCTTGATCTGGAGGGACAAGAGGTTTTAAAGGAGTTTCACTTTCTCACCTAAGAGATACTCAGTTCTTAGGTCACCAGCAGGCATTGCCCTCTGCAGTGGGTGTGCTCCAGGCAACCAGCTAGGGGCTTCTCTCATCCTGCTTGACAAAGGGGGGGAAAGTTCATCACAGTTCCTTAAAACACAGTCCAAAGGGGTGTCAGGCTTACTTGCTTTATTACCCATTTTCACGTCCAATATCATTATGTTTTTACCACAGAAATCACACAACAAAACGCACAAAATCTAACAAACCAAAAACATACAGAACACAGAAAAAAACACAAAGAAACAGAAAACCGGTGAAGAAACAGAAAAACAGAGGAGCAATACAACGTCTTGCTAAAACTCCGGGGAAGGAGCTCCTGCGTGCCCGTTGGCACCTCTCTACCCTTTCAGAGGAATTCCCTACAGAACAGAACAGAGGACAGAATGATTCTTGTTACTGTCCCGGACAGGAGTATATGTGAGCCTCCCCATGCCACCTCTCTGTCATCAGAAGAGATGTCCCTTTACCGGATATCAGATGTTATAAAGATACCACTTACCTATGGAGGCCTCCTCCACCAGGTGCTTGCTAATAGTTATAGTGCGATGGTTCACTGCAGTGCTCCCCGGACTGAAGGCTCACTCCAAGGCCTTTGAACTTGGCTCTCCAGCCCAGAGCCTTGGAGGAAAGGCCAGCTTCAGAATTTCCAGGAGTCTGGTCTTGTGATCTGGTCGGGTCATCTCACTGGGGAACTCTAAAATATTAGACCAGGATGCAAGAAAAGACCACTGACTCCAATTAAAATCAAATTAAAGCAAGCTTATTATTTCATCCGGGTGGGCTGCCTCTCCCTCTCAAACAGCGGAAACAAGACAGCATCCCCACATTTCCTACAGCCCAGCTTTATACCCCAGAAAGTTACACAAAAGGGTAGTTACAGAAAACAGAACTTTGACAAGCATCACACTAATTATAGGTTACATTTTTTATTTGCTGGCCCCAGCATCAAAAATTATGAGGACCATTAGAGCCTAGAGAGGGTCTTTGGCCAGGGAAGGCCAATATTTATGAGGTGTCACTAAAGTTTCAGAGAGGGCTGCAATCTGGTCAGAAAGCCAGATATGGGTGAGTTCAAGGCATGGGCAGGAATTCCAAGTAGGTTTGGAATTTGCACTAATTTATAGTAAAGAAAAAATTATCTTCTCATGGCTGTGTGGCAAGATGACTCCCAATTTTATTGAAAGATCAGGTTGGGAGATCAACCCTGTCCTTTACTTTTGGAAACTCCTCTACCACATCCATGTTTGTGAACTCCTGAGCATTTTCTATCCCAGATATGTATTCACAGATATTTTAACTCTACTCCTCTAATTGTGTCTTACTTGGGGCGAAGGTAATGTCAAGGCATTGTTCTGGATGAGAGTGGGAAGATTATTGTATACCATATATATGCACACTCATTGGATTCATTTTTCAATTTTCTATTGAAAATACTATATCCCTCACAATAACCCATACTCTACGAGACTATAACAACTAATACTAATATGATGGAGAAAAATAACTGAAACAAAATTGAAATACAAGCAGTTCAGAGGAGACATGGTGTATATTGGACTTGCCTTTTGCAAGATAAATGGTAGGTGTTATTAATCTAGTCAATTTTTAATTGAAATAGTTCTCCATGTGTTTTTAAAGTTAAAAAATATGTGTATTCCTGTCTCCATTTCTCTGTAGCCTATTCAGCACATGTATTTTTATATGCACATATAGAATTCTACGTGATATCACAAGTAAATTTTTGTGAGGTGCCTGACTTGGCAGTTACAAATTGTGAGAAGAGATTACTCCTCCTAAAAGCTGTTGGAACTGAAATTTCAAGCTATAGGTGAGCTTCCTAGTAGAACAACATTATACATAAATCCATGTTCAGTGAAATGAATGTTTTTGGATCTGTGGATGATATATATTTCATGGTGAATTTTGTTTGGCATATGAATTGGTATGTTTATTGTCTGTGGTTGTTTGTGTGTGTGTGTGTGTGTGTGTGTGTGTGTGTGTGTTTGTGTGTGTGTGTATATATATATATACACACACACACACACACACTCTCCAGAATTTTCATAATATGAAATGTATGTGTCTTATATACACTCCCTAAATTCATTCATGTTCATGTATGTGGATTAATAATCAACTTTTCACAACATTATTCTCAGAAATATTCATTCACCTGAAATATATATTTGTTTCCTAGTACTGAAAACTAACTTCATTGAAAGGTACATACAAATCCTAATATTTCTACAGTTACTGACCCAGTTTAACATCAATGCAAGTAGATTCCTATGGGACATGATGTGTATTTTGACGTTCATTTTTATTCAACAGTGGTACCTTACTATTTTTCAGTTTTTGCACATCATAGGATACATATTTCATCCACTAGTTAGCAAAATTATAGGCATTTGTTTTACTTTCAATCACTTTCTTCTCCAGAACACATGTATTTCTCTATGTTTCTTGACTGGTCTTTTAATGAGACTTCTTTCCAAATACATTATAATCGATTACCATAATCATTTTGAAACAAATCTCACACACCCTTCATGATAAACCATAACCCTAAGATGACCATTAGATATATAACTGGTTGGAATGAATGATTGTATATCAATATAACATTTCTGATATATTTTCAGATATCTATTCAATCCATTATTTAAAGTGGATCCAGTTATATTGTTTATTCACAGAATGGTGTATTCTTGCATTATCTCTATATTCATAGACACAGGGTACGCCTATTTGTACCCCCATACTAATTTATACGTCTTCAAAATATTGCTCCCTGAAATGGTGGAAGAAATACTCACGTCACCAGATCTGCATATACATTTTATCACAGAAATATTCTGGACACAAAAAGCAAAGGTCACATGTACAATTGTATCAAAGCCTAAATGGGAAGTGAACATGGATTACTAAAATCATCCATGTCCATGTTGCCTAATGTTCTCAAATGTCAATTCTATTTGTGACTACATATTTCTTTCCTCTTAAGATTATAAATTCAAGCTCCAGCCTGTTGAAAATGTGTAATCCTATCACTCACTTTATACTTTACTTGATTTCCTAATGTCTTTATTGATATGTGCTTTCATACATGTTTTCCCCAGTTCATCATTGCGACTGACTCTTCACATGTGCTGACATTCACCTTCACTCTCTACCCGAAACCCTATTGTTAAGAACTTTTGGTCCAAATCCTATACTCACTCTTCTTCTTAGCCTACCGAATACCTTCCAAATCCTATCGACTATTGCTTTTTGACTGGATGTTCTGTTCAACATTCAATCATCCAAGTTACAAGGTCCTATGCCATTGTATATTGATTTATCTGAGACAACTGTGCAGGACATAATTCAAAGCTAAGTATCCCACTCAAGGGCCCAATGCCCTTCTGGGCTTCAAATCTTACCAAATTTCTGCTTTCATACTTATATTTTACCTATATACTCTTGTAAATATCGCAGGTTGCCAATACCATTATTCATCCCGCAGAATGATTCCTAACCAAAATCGATGCTATTATTGAACCTAACCATACACTTTTCCCTTAATATAACTTACAGAAGAGCAGGGACAGAGTTCGTCTTACAATATAGTAATGTAGCTGATCTTTCACTGGCTGAGAAACTCAACGATTCATGAAGAAATGATCCTTAGAGAAGATGTAGGCAGCTATGTAGGACCTGAGAGAGCAATAGTCATCTTCCACAGCAAACAACCAGGTCAGGATGAATTGATGTGTCTGAATCAGTCTCTCTCTTCTTATTGTAGAGAAGATGGACCAAACAAGGCCTGTTGTCGCGACCCCTTGCCCGCAAGGAAGACGCAACTCAGGAATCTTCTTTCAGCAGTTTATTCAGGCCCTTGATATTTCTTCTAATTCCCCGTCGGATGCCCCTCCCAGTCTTAATAAAGCATCCCAAGCCCCAATGCAAAGCTGCCACGTGGAACTTTCTCACAGGGTGCTGAGAAACCATGCACCAACTCTCCCAAACAAGGAGTTGTTTATTACAGACCACAGTGGAGCCAGCGCCATCTTGCAATGGCGACCATAATCTGCAGAAACGGCTCACCACAGTTCCCCCCTTCTGTTTTCTGAAAACAATACAGGCGAGAGTAGAGGTCCTATCCCACTGTGCAGAAGTGGCTGCATAGTATGGCTCAGTCCTAAGGAGGGCCCTTCCCTAGATCTGAAGCCATATCAGCCGACGCCTTTTTTCGTGGGGCGGGGCGTGGACATCAAACCCGCATGCAATAGGACATGCTCTCCTTGAGGTCCACTTCAAGGATCACTCAAGTGCAGTGCCTTGCCTCGCATCCTGTATCGTGACGAAGGTGGACGAAGGGGGACAGCTAAGGCTGAACTGTGGCTGTACACAATGACAAACGAGTTGACAGCACCCCGAAAGAAAGGCACGGACTTTAAGGCGATAGAGAAGCATTAGTGTGGAAACCCACCTGCGTGCAATGGCAGCAAGACAGGCAGAGTGCAAGGGCTTTCCAACACTAAGAGAATAACGAGGAAAGACATGCCAATCCCAGTGCAATGTTATAATAACTTGGGGTGCAATGGCCATGTCAAAGATTTACTGTTTAAGATGCGCAAGCCAAACTTGAGGTGAATTGCCATTTTCTAAAGCTGCAAGAGCTTGGATGATCATAGCCTTATCGTGAGCATTGAGGGCCTTGAGGCGACAGAGAAACCACAAACAGAGAAACATACCGAAGCAACACATTGCACCAAAAATGCCTACCCCCACCCACTCTTTAAAAAAGGAAAAGGCAGAAGATATCCAATCGGTGAATTGACCCAAAGTCACGGGATCAACACGGGTGCTATTCAAGACAGCTATCTGGGTTAGTTGAGACTGGATCATGTCTTCCGCTTCCATGGACCAATTTCCAGCCAAATATTCGCCAATGGTGCGGGAAGCATTCGTGGAATCATTAAATCTGACAGAGGTTATGCATAAATGTGCACGTTGGTCAACGCAACCCAAAAGCACTAAGTCAGCCAATTCTTCTACCTGAGCTTGGAGTAAATCTATTCTTTGGTTGGCAGCTAAAATCCCTGACAAAATATGTTGATTAATTGTATTTTGGGATTCAAGTATGGTGGAAGTTTGTTGGACAACTTGATTAATAGTGGCAGCAGTTTGTACTTGATTGGCCATAGCCACTCCGGCCGTAACCGCTGCAGCAGCAGATACCGCCACGGCTGTCACTATAGCCGCTGTGATTCCAAAATCTCTGCGGACTCTGAGTAGCTCAACAATAGGGAATTTATCAGGATCTGCAGTGACCGGGATTGGGACAAAAGTTGGAATCTTCATAAACACTGCTACAGTCCAGGAACCATTCCAACACTCAGATAAGAGACAGGTAGTATGAGAACAATCTAGCATCCCCGATGAGGTGGCCTTAGCCAAAAGGAATAAGAAGGGGGATTGGACACAGACCATTGCAGGAGGCAATGTGGCATTATACAACAGAGAGTTGAATGAAACAGATGTAAGTCTATTACCTTGTTCACTTTCCCTAACAGTACCAGAAATATTAGCCAGCCAACTTTTGGCTCCTACCAACTGAGCCAGTGCAGAAATATCAGCTGAAGCCCCCTTTTCATTGGAAATCAGCCATTAAAACCAGGACCAACCTACTCCTGTAGAGGAGCTGGCACTATTGTTAAAGTTATAAACATACCTATCAAGAGAGGGGGAAAGGGAGAAACATTTAGCAACTTGATGTTTCTCCCAAGAATGATCCTGACAAGGCGTAAATATTGGGGGGAAACCAAGATTAGGGGAACAGTAAGGAGAGGCCTTGAAATGAGTGGCATTATAAATACTACTAGAAAAAGGAGGCACTGGGATTAGTACCTCGGAGATAATAGCCAAGGTAGTTATGTTAAGAGCAGAGCTGCTGTTTGCAGGGGTCTCTGAGCCTGATTGATTCCCCGAAGCTACCTTGCTCAATACAGCACTGATAATGCTTCCTGAGACCTGATTGGACCGCAATGGGTCCTCCCAGTTAGTCAAATTTTTGGTCTTAAGGCTAATGCAATTAGCGTTTCTAAGGCTGAAACAAAAAACTCCTGTGAGATTAACTTGAGATTGAATAAAAATTCTCTCCATGTCCCCTCGAGGAGAGGCACAGGGAGCAGACATCTCACATGAGGTAGAAAAAAGAGTGGGGAGGACACTAGAATTACCATGAACCGGCATCGGCATTGGCCATGCCCGTGCCACTGCCAACCACCGCATTGGTGTCGCCTGTGCCATCGGCACCAGCACCAGAGCCAGAGCACTTAGTAGAATGAAGATCCTCATCACAGGATTGTTGTGGTATCTCTTGTTGCTGGTCAGTTGATGTTGAGACTCTTCTTGTCAAGCGTTCAGGGACCCACAATGGTTCCGTACGATCCTGGGGAAAAACACATACAGATCCTCGTGCCCATGTCAGCACGGGGTCAGGGCCGTTCCATTGGCCCGTAAGAACATCCTTCCACTTAACATAGCCAATCACAGAGGGCTGAGCGGACACATGTCTATCGGCCGCAGAGCGACCATGAATATCCAAATTCAAAAAAATTAATGGTAAAGAGAGCTAAGGACAGGCGTTCTTTAGGAGTGTGTTCAGCTCCTATTCCCCCTTTTTGTTTTTGTAAAGTTTCCTTTAAGGTGCGATGAGCACGCTCAACAATGCCTTGTCCTTGAGGATTATAAGGCAAACCATGAGTAAGTTGCACTCCCATAGTAGAACAAAATACTGTAAATTGTCTGCCAGTATAAGCAGGTCCATTATCAGTCTTAAGGGATGTAGGTGCACCCCATGCTGCCCATGCCTTTAAACAGTGAGTAATGACATTACGTGCCTTTTCTCCCGATAAAGCAGAAGCATGGATAATTCCAGAGCACGTATCAAGGGAAACATGCACATACTTACGGTTACCAAAGTCATGTATATGTGTCACATCCATTTGCCAAACAATCAATGGCTTTAATCCCCGTGGGTTTACTCCATAATTAGGGGGATGAAGAAATGTGACACAATGGGGACATTGCAATACTATCTGGCGAGTATCCGCTCTTGAAATGGAAAAACGCCTGCGCAGCATTAATGCATTAACATGGAAGTTTTGGTGAAACAACTTAGCCCTCTCTAAGGAGGAAGCCAAGCATATCAATTGGCCTCTAGTTGCTAAGTCCGCACAGGCATTACCTTGGGATAACGGACCAGGAAGAGAGGTGTGAGCCCTGATGTGCATTGGATAAAAAGAAGCAGTGCGGTTAGAGATAAGCTGTTGAAGCTGAGTAAAGTAAACAGACACATTGTGGGCATCACTAATAGTTCCCACGGCCTCCAGGACTTTTAGTGCTTGTACCACATAGCTGGAGTCCGAAATAAGATTAAAAGGAAAAGAACACTGTTTAAAAACTTCAATAACAATTTGTAGTTCTACCCATTGTGGATTTCCAGGAGCAAATTGATGCTGGATAGGGGGAGAGTCATTAATTACATAAGCTCCCATTCCAGACTTGGAACCTCAGTAAAAATGTTAACAGCCCCCGGAATTGGACTGGATGAAGTTACCTTAGGGAAAATGATGGGATGTTCTTTAACAAAATGGAGTAATAGATGAGAAGGGTAGTGATTATCAATACCCCCTTGAAACGAGCAACACAGAATAGCCCAGTTGTCTAGAGTAGCACATAAAACATTAAGTTGAGCTTTAATGTTGGGTATGATAAGAGAAGAAGGTGATTGGCCGAAAAATTGAATGCTTTGTTGAATCCCTTTAAGTGCCAATGCTGCAACAGCATCAGGATAATATTCTAAGGATTTTCCTGGGGATACATGTGGGTTGATCCATAGTAAAGGCCCATCTTGCCACAGTACTCCAGTAGGCTGCCGCATAGTGGCAAGCACACATAACTGGAAAGGTTTATCACTCTGGAGCCTGCATAGAGTGGCATGCTGTATAGCTTGTTCTACTTTTATAAGGGCCGCTCTAGCCTCAGTAGTGAGGCTACGAGGGGAAGCAAGATCTGGATCACCCTTAAGAGTAGCATACAAAGGCTGGAGCACAATATTAGGAATATGTAAATATCCTCTTATCCAATTAATATCTCCCAGCAATTTTTGAAAATCATTTAGAGTTTGGAGATCTTGAGTCCTGATGGTAATTTTTTGTGGTTTTAATTTAATTTGTCATACCCAATTGTCGCTCCCAAAAACCTGATAGAATCCCCCGTTTGAACCTTTTCAGGTGCGATGTGCAGTCCATGTTGAGCCAACAGCATCACGAGTTCTTTATAAGCCTCATAAACTGTCTGTTCTAATTTTGCGGCCAATAACACATCATCCATATAGTGAATGATCTTGGTGGAGGAATACTTACGTCTGAGAGGTGCGAGTGCCTTCCCCACATACATCTGGCACATCGTGGGACTGTTAGCCATCCCCTGTGGCAACACCACCCACTCAAACCTTTGATCTGGTTCTTCGTGATTACACGAGGGAAGGGTGAAAGCAAAACGTTGTGAATCTTTAGGATGCAAAGGAATGGAAAAGAAACAGTCTTTAATGTCAATAACAATTATATGCCAGCCTTGAGGAACAGAGGAGAGCAGAGGCAGCCCTCTTTGAATGGGCCCCATAAGCTACATCTGAGCATTAACTGCTCGTAGATCATGCAGTAGGCGCCACTTCCCTGATTTTTTCTTAATGACAAATATGGGAGTATTCCATGGAGAAGTAGAAGGTTGGATGTGACCCAAATCAAGTTGTTCTTTGACTAGATCATGGGCTGCTGCCAGTTTAGCCGAGGGAAGAGGCCACTGAGGCACCCAAACAGGCTCCTCGGTGAGCCATGTTATAGGTATTTGAGCCCCAGTGGCCCCTAGGAAAAACCCAGACCAAACCTGTTAAGCTTTTGATGACCTTGCACAGGATGCTTACATCCCTGTAGGTGCCTTCCTAGTCCTAGACCTGGCCTATAACCCATATTTTGCATGATATGTTGAGACACTGGGGAATAGTCATTACTAAGAGTGAACCCCATGTCTTTCATCAGATCACGGCCCCATAAAGAAATGGGTAAATCAAGTACATAAGGCTGAAAGGTACCATCATGTCCTTCCGAGTCCTTCCAAGATAGATGTCTACAGCTGATTTGAGGGGCTTGGGCATATCCAAGTCCTCTTAAGGATTGATCAGAAGCCTGCACTGGCCATCCCCTAGACCAGTCCTTAAGGCCTATGATACTACGATCTGCTCCTGTGTCCAGCAATCCCACAATAGATTTACCTTCTATGCTTAATTCCAAAGTGGGGCGATTGCTCATATCCAGTGACACATAGGCACAATTTCCTCCGGTGGTACCAATCTGATTTCCTGTCCGTGACCTTGAGTGAGCAGGGAAGTGATTATGTGAACTAGGCAAAATTAGCAATTGAGCAATCCGATCCCCTGGGGAGATAGACACAATGCCCCTTGGAGCTTCCACCATAACTTTACTGCCCCTACAGTATCAGGGTTTATAACTCCGGGGAAAACATGAAGACCTTGTAGGATAGAGGATGCACGTCCAATTAACAAACCTACAGTGCCAGGGGGGTAAAGGCCCTTTGAACTCAGTTTCCACCAATTGGACTCCCATCTTCGGTGTTAATACGAGTCTGGAGGTGGAACAGAGGTCCAATCCCGCGGCACCTGTAGTGGTTCTCCGCATCTCGTGGGATGGCGCAGAGAAGGCCATGTCTCGGGTTCGGGTGTGACATTCTCCATTGCCCCATATATTCGTGGGCCCTGGGGTCGGGGGCCCCTTCAGCCGTTTTTTGGCCCAGCTGAAATAGGCTGTCCATGGATGTCCCTCACTGATCTACACTCTCTTGCCCAATGCTTCCCCTTTTTCCATTTTGGACACAGCCCCGGTTGACGAGGGCTATTAGAAGGGCCACCACGAGGGGGTCCAGTAAAATTGCCTTTTTTGGGACAGTCACGTTTGAAATGGCCGGATTGACCACAATGGAAGCATGTTCCGGCACCAGGACTGCCCCCTTTTGCGATCCGAAGGACAGCAGCTGCAAGACCTGCATTAGTTAAAGGTCCTCCAAGCTCTCTACACACTTTCATCCAAGCTTCTATGCCCTTGTTTTTATAAGGAGCGATTGCTGCTTTACATTCTTTGGTGCATTGCTCAAAAACAAGTTGTTTAATCAAGGGCATTGCTCTATCAGGGTCACCAAAGATTTTTCCTGCGGCATCCACCATCCTAGCAACAAAGTCTGAGAAAGGTTCTGTGGGGCCTTGCATGATTTTTGTTAAATTGCCAGACACTTCTCCTCTATTTGGGAGTGATTTCCATGCACGGATACAAATGTTATTGATCTGTTCATATACCTCAGGGGGGTATCCTGTTTGTTGATTAGCAAATCTGCCTTGTCCCAAAAGCATTTCCTTGTCCCAATGGGGGTGTCCAGCCGCATAGTTTTGGGCAGCCTGCTCTACAGCGCCCTCTAGCACAAAGGCTCTCCAGTCCAAATATTTGCCTGGAGAAACACAAGCCCGAACAAGGCTAGCCCAATCAGAGGGAGTCATACAGTATCTAGACAGACTCTCCACCTGAGTTAATGTGAAGGCGGCATCCACCCCATAAGTGCGCACAGACTCTGCCAGGGTCTTCACAATTTTGAAATCTAAAGGCTCATGGAATCTTCCCCTATTGTCATCCTAGAAAACTGGATAAGCAAGACCCATCTCAGCGTTAACAGCCCTCCATGCTTGGGCATGGAAAGCTTTCCTCGAAACACCCTCACCGTACGGCGGCGGGTCCAGAGGATCATTTTTCTTGAGCTCCTGTTTATTTTTGTTCCCTTCTCCCATAGTTAAACTCCCTAGCTGCCGAGACAGTCTCCCGAGCTCCTCCTTCTCATCCTCCTCCTCTTCTGACCCACTTTTGCATGGGAGTGTGCGCAGTGTACTGAGATATGGATACAAGCGTTTCCTCCCCCGTTTCTCGCTCTGCACATTCCCTTCCTCTTGAAATATTTCACTCCGTGCCAGAGACAATTGCCTCCTCCCCTGTTTCTCGCTCTGCACATTCCCTTCCTCCTGAAATATTTCACTCCGTGCCAGAGACAATCGCCTCCTCCCCTGTTTCTCGCTCCGCACACTGCCATCCTCCTGAAATACCTCACTGCCTGCCATTTCTGATCTTTCTTCATGTAATTGCTCTAAAACTTCTTGTCCTTTAGTAAGTGCTTCCTGACATCTGCCATCTGCGAGGCAACTACGGATCATCTTCCAAAGGGGTATCACCCCACCCTCTAATATGCCCTGCTCAGAAGCAAAGTCAAGATCTGTGCCTAACTTATCCCAGCTAGGTATAGAGAGGCTGCCAGAAAATGCGAACCACGGGGCAACAATATCTGTCTTCTGTAAAAATCTCTGTAAAGTACTACGTTTCACTTTTAGGCCCTTGGAACGTAACAGGTTATCTAGGGCCAGGAGAAGCGGACTTGAAGATACGGCACCCATGACAAAACAAAAGACACACAACAAACAAAAGTGAAAGTAAGAGCGAAAGTACACAGTGCAGCTGCAATAAGATTTAATGCTCTCTCTGACTTTACAGAGGAGCTGCCGCTTTGATAGCGGGTCCTAATTACCTAGGACTAATCTCCGCTTTGACCGCGGGTCCCAATTAATCTGGGACTAATCTCCGCTTTGACCGCGGGTCCCAATTAATCTGGGACTAATCTCCACTTTGACCGCGGGTCCCACTTACCTAGGACTGATCTCCGCTTTGATAGCGGGTCCTACTTAACTAGGACTGATCTCCGCTTTGACCGTGGGTCCTACTTACCTGGGACTAATTGGTGCACCACCCCTGACTGCTGAAAGTTCTGGTTCCCGGGTTTTCAGTACCACTTGTCTCGACCCCTTGCCCGCAAGGAAGACGCAACTCAGGAATCTTCTTTCAGCAGTTTATTCAGGCCCTTGATATTTCTTCTAATTCCCCGTCGGATGCCCCTCCCAGCCTTAATAAAGCATCCCAAGCCCCAATGCGAAGCTGCCACGTGGAACTTTCTCACAGGGTGCTGAGAAACCATGCACCAACTCTCCCAAACAAAGAGTTGTTTATTACAGACCTCAGTGGAGCCAGTGCCATCTTGCAATGGCGACCATAATCTGCAGAAACGGCTCACCACAGCCTGTGTGGAGAGCAGTTCCCGGGTGCCTATGGTCGATATACAATTCTAACTTCTGAATGTGTCACAGGATGTAGGGGTAACCTCCATCTCATGGGAACCTTCGAAGCATCTGTTAGAACAAAGTGGTTACCAAGGCAGTGACCTCATTCAGTTCCTGAAGGAATTGACCTACCTCACTTCTTTGTTAATGCAATTTGCTGAACTCGGGATCCAGGAAGCCAAGCACCCAGAGCCAGTCCCAGTCCCAGTCCCATTGGGTTCACTTGTTTGGATTTACCAAAGACAGAGTCAGTCTTTCTTGGTAAATACTGATCTGTGGATGGTTAAATGCCAGGAAAGCTCTGAAGAGGGGCCTTCCTGAGAAAGCAGGTAGTGACTCCCTGATGGCTCCTGACAACTTTACAGAGTTGGTAATGAAGACCAGATCTGAGACAGGACAGGCCATTTCGTGGGAACATAGTATGGCCAATCAGTCTGAGGACACTCTGGATAGTCACAGACCTACTTGGGTAAAGGAGGTGCCTTTGTGGGTGTGCATGTGAGTTTGGTTTTGTCTCATGTTATGAGAATAGGTAGGAAAGGCAGTTTGTTTGGTTTGGAGTGGACTGTTTTTAATAAGTCATTTGACATGGCGAGTGTTTCTTTGTTTGTGTATCCCACTGTATCCGTGGTTGTAGACCTTTGAAAAGCGAATGCATCAATGGTTGTGTCCTGTCTAATATAAAGTGTCCCAGCGTTCATCCTGCCCAATTTAAGAATGGAGAGTGGCTTGCCTATGGATGGGCAATACCTACTATCTTTCTAAGTTCCTGTTTCTTCGTGAATTCTGGCCACTCTCCTGAATAGGCTCATGGTTTTGTGTCCAACATATGTACCACCACAAGGCTCTGTGACATGGCCATGTACTGATAGCTGAAGGGAATGGGAGAATCTCAGAAAACTCAGATATCAGTGTGACCAGGAAAGTCTTAGTGGAGAAACCCTGCTTTGGGCCTTTTGCTTACTTATGTTTCTATTACCCTGAATGTCAAGAAGGTCTTTACCTCAGGCCACCCCTTTGTGAAGCCTTAAGAAAACTGTTTTCATATGGAAATGAATGGGCATCACCTGTGGCTCTTTGCTTAATTGCTTTGGAATGGGATGTGCTTGAATCAGCCTCTTGTCCTTGTGTGAGGTTGTGGCTTAAATTCTCAGCACCTGATAGATCTAAATAAAAATCCCATGTGCTTCCAAACCAAAATGGCCAAAAGAGCAATCATTGTGGATAAATTTTTTTGCCTTCTTAGGTTGGTTTCTGACCTACATCAAGTGAGAATAGGGATCCTTTGGGTCAAATGCGTTCTTCAAATCCCTGCAGAGGCTATCCCATAGGTGCTTGGGTTTTCTCATGACTCCAAATCACATAAAGAATCTATACCTGACAGCTAGTAGGCCTCAAATTGGAAAAGCGGAACACTTTACCAGCAGGAATATTTGATCACTCCTGGTTCAAAGGAAGAGTACCCAGGCCACCATGATTTTAGGCAAATGAGGGGCAAGTGAGCTTATTTTGGACACTTTCTTGGCCTTTCCTCTCATAGAAACCTCCAGCCACAGGGTATGATGAGTGTCTATATGGAAGAAGATGAGTGTCATGTGGGAGTGTTTTGGATTTAAGCGAAAGAAAGAGAGAACTGAAATTACTGACATATGGGATCGAAAAGGCAATATAACAACAGATGCTACAGAAATAAAGAAGACAATTAGAAATTATTTTGAAAACCTATATTCCAATAAAATAGAAAATAGTGAAGACATTGATAAATTTCTTAAGTCATATGATTTGCACAAACTGAGTCAGGAGGATACACACAATTTAAACAGACCAATATCGATGGATAAAATAGAAGAAGCAATCAAAAGACTACCAACCAAGAAAAGTCCAGGTTCAGATGGGTATACAGCGGAGTTTTACAAGACCTTTAAAAAAGAATTAATACCAATAATTTTCAAGATATTTCAGGAAATAGAAAAAGAGGGAGCTCTGCCAAATTCATTCTATGAGGCCAAGAACACTCTGATTCCGAAACCAGACAAAGACACCTCAAAGAAAGAAAACTACAGACCAATATCTCTGATGAACCTAGATGCAAAAAACCTCAATTAAATTCTGGCGAATTGGATACAAAGGCACATCAAAAAAATTGTGCATCATGATCAGGTAGGATTCATCCCTGAGATGCAAGGACGGTTCAATATACAGAAATCAATAAATGTTATTCACAACATAAATATACTTAAAGATAAGAACCATATGATCATCTAGATAGATGCAGAAAAATCATTCGACAAAGTAGAGCATCCCTTTATGTTCAAAACATTAGAAAAACCAGGGATAACAGGAACTTACCTCGACACTGTAAAAGCTATCTATGCTAACCCTCAGGCTAGTATCATTCTGAATGGAGAAAAATTGAAGGCATTCCCTCTAAAATCTGGAACAAGACAGGAATGTCCTCTATCACCACTTCTATTCAATATAGTTTTCAAAACTGGCCAGAGTAATTAGACAGATGAAAGAAATTAAAGGCATAAAAATAGAAAAAGAAGAACTTAAAATATCACTATTTGCAGATGACATTATTCTTTATATAGAAAACCCAAAAGGGTCTACAAAAAAACTACTAGAACTAATAAATGAATTCAGCAATGTGGCAGTATATAAAATCAACATGCATAAATCAAAAGCATTTCTGTATATCAGCGACAAAACTTCTGAAACAGAAATGAGGAAAAACACTCCATTCACATATCCTCAAAAAAAAAAAAATCTTGGTAATCAACCTAACAAAAGAGGTGAAAGATTTATACAATGCAAACTACAGAACTCTAAAAAGAGAAGTAGAATAAGATCTTAGAAGATGGAAAATATACCCTGTTTATGCATAGGCAGAACTAACATCATCAAAATGGTGATATTACCAAAAGTTCTCTATAGGTTTAACGCAATGCCAATCAAAATCCCAAGGGCATTTCTTGTAGAAATAGAGAAAGCAATCATGAAATTCATATGGAAAAATAAAAGACCCAGAATATCAAAAGCATTTCTAAGCAGGAAGTGTGAATCAGGCGGTATAGCGATAAGAGATTTCAAACTATATTACAGAGCAATAGTAAAAAAAAAAAAAAAAAAAACAGCATGGTACTGGTACCAAAACAGGCAGGTGGACCAATGGTACAGAATGGAGGACACAGAGACTAATCCAAAAAGCTACAACTGTCTTATATTTGATAAAGGAGCTAAAAGCATGCAATGGAGGAAGGATAGCATCTTCAACAAATGGTGCTGGGAAAACTGGAAATCCATATGTAACAAAATGAAACTGAATCCCTTTTTCTCGCCATGGACAAAAGTTATATCAAAATGGATCAAGGAGCTTTATATCAAATCAGAGACATGGCGTCTGATAGAAGAAAAATTGGCTACGATCTACATACTGTGGTGTTGGGCTCCAAATTCCTCAAAAGGACACCCATAGCACAAGAGTTAATAACTAGAATCAACAAATGGGACTTACTCAAACTAAAAAGGTTTTTCGCAGCAAGAGAAACAATAAGAGAGGTAAATAGGGAGCCTACATCCTGGAAACAAATCTTTATTCCTCACACTTCAGATAGAGCCCTAATATCAAGAATATACAAAGAACTCAAAAAATTAGACAATAAGATAACAAATAACCCAATCAACAAATGGGCTAAGGATCTGAACAGACACTTCTCAGAGGAGGACATACAATCAATCAACAAGTACATGAAAAAATACTCACCATCTCCAGCAATCAGAGAAATGCAAATCAAAACCACCCTAAGATACCATCTCACTCCAGTAAGATTGGCAGCATTTATGAAGCCAAACAAACACAAGTGCTGGGGAGGATGTGGGGAAAGAGGTACACTTGTACATTACTGGTGGGACTGCAAATTGGTGTAGCCAATTTGGAAAGCAGTATGGAGATTTCTTGGAAAGCTGGGAATGGAACCACCATTTGACCCAGCTATTCCCTTTCTCATTCTATTCACTAAAGACCTAAAAAGAGCATGCTACAGGGAAACTGCTACATCGATGTTCATAGCACCACAATTCACAATAGCAAGACGGTGGAACCAACCTAGATGCCCTTCAATAGATGAATGGATAAAAAAAAAGTGGCATTTATTCACAATGGAGTATTACTCTGCATTAAAAAATGCAAAATCATAGAATTTGCAGGGAAATGGATGGCATTAGAGGAGATTATGCTAAGTGAAGCTAGCCAAACCCTAGCAAACAAATGCCAAATGTCTTCTTTAATATAAAGAGAGTAACTAAGAACAGAGAAGGGACGAAAAGCATGAGAAGAAAATTAACATTTAACAGGGATGTGAGGTGGGAGGGAAAGTGAGAGAGAAGGGAAATTGCATGGAAATGGAAGGAGACCCTCAGGCTTATAAAAAATTACATACAAGAGGAAGTGAGGGGAAAGGGAAAAATAATACAAGGGGGAAAATTTATTAGAGTAGTGGGATTAGAGAGAGAAGAGGGGAGGAGAGGGCATGGGAGGGGGGATAGTAGAGGATAGGAAAGGCAGAAGAATACAACATACAGTAGTAAGGCAATATGTGAATCAATGGATGTGTAACTGATTTGATTCTGCAATCTGTATACAGGGTAAAAATAGGAGTTCATAACCCACTTGAATCAAAGTGTGAAATATGATACATCAAGAACTATGTAATGTTTTGAAGAATCATAAATAAAAATTAAAAAAAAAAAGAAAACTCACTTCGGTGAATGATGCACGCGAATCCTAATATTTCTACAGTAACTGACCCAGTTTAACATCAATGCAAGTAGATTCCTATGGGACATGACGTACATTTTGACATTCATTTTTATTCAACACTGGTACACTACTATTTCATCAGTTTATGCACATTATAGGATGTATATTTCATCCACAATTTAGCAAATTTATAGGCATTTGTTTCACTTTCAATCACTTCCTGCTTCAGAACACATGTATTCCTCCATATTTTTTGACTGGTCTTTTCATGAGACTTCTTACCAAACACAATATTTTCCATTTCCATTATCACTTTTGAAGCAAAACCCACACATACTTCATGATAAACAATAACCCTAAGATTACCATTAGATACATAACTGGTTGGAATGACTGATTTTATGTCAATTTATGATTTCTAATATATTTTCAGATATCAATTCAATCTATTATTTAAAGAGGAACCAGTTATATTATTTATTCACAGTAGGTTCTATTCATGCATTATCTCTATATTCATAGACTCAGGGTACACCACTTTGTACCCCCAATACTAATTTATATGTCTTCAAATATTGCTCCCAGTAATAGTGGAAGAAATAATCATGTCACATGATCTACATATATATTTTATCACAATAATTTTCTGGGCACAAATGCAAAGGTCACACTTATGATTGTACCAAATCCTAAATGGAAAGTGAACATGGATTACTAAAAACATCCATGTCCAGGTTGCCTAATGCTTTCAAATATCATTCCTATTGGTGACTACCTATTTTTTTCTTCCTAAGATTATGTATTCAATCTCAATCCTGTTGAAAATGTCTAATCCTATAACTCACATTATAATTGCCTGATTTTGTATTGTCTCTATTGATATCTTCTTTCTTATATTTTTTCCAGTTCATCATTGTGACTGACTCTTCACATGTGCTGACATTTACATTCACTCTATAACCAAAACCCTATTGCTAAAGAACATTTGGTCCAAATTTTATACTCACTCTTCTTCCTAAACCTACCGACTATCCTATTTTGAGTGGATGTTCTCTTCTACAATCAATCATCCAAGGTCCAAGGTCCTATGCCATGGATTATCGATTTATCTGAGACAATTTTGCAGAACGTAATTCAAAGCTAAGTATCCCAAACAAGGGCCTAATGCCCTTGTGGACTTCAAATCTTACCTAGATTTCTGTTTTCATACTTATATTTCAGCTGTATATTCTTGTAAATATGGCAGTTTTCCAATACCATTATTCATTCAGCAGAATGATTACTAACCCAAATCGAACATGTTATTAACCCTAACCATACACTGTTCCCTCAATTTAACTTTACAGAAGAGCAGGTACAGAGTTCATCTTACAATACAGGAATTTAGGGTATCTTCCACCTGCTGAGAACCTTTGAGGTTCCATGTAGATTTGATCCCTGAAGAAGATGTAGGCCGCAATGAAGGACCTGAGAGAGCAAAAGTCATCTTCCATGGGAAACAACCTTTTAAGGATGAAGGGTTGTGTCTGAATAAGCCTTTCTCTTCTTAATGTAGAGAAGAAGGACCAAACCAGGCCTGTGTGGAGAGGTGTTCCCTCAAACTGGTGCGGCCAATTTGGAAAGCAGTATGGAGATTCTGGGGAAGGCTGGGAATGGAACAACAATTTGACCCAGCTATTGCCCTTTTTGGACTATTCCCTTAAGACCTTAAAAGAGTGTACTACAGGGATAGTGCCACATCGATGTTCATAGCAGCACAATTCACAATTGCTACACTGTGGAACCAACACAGTTGTCCTTCAGTAGATGAATGGATAAAAAAAAAATGTGTCTTCTATACACCCTGGAGTATTACGCAGCACTAAAAAATGACAAAATCATGGAATTTGCAGGAAAATGGATGGTACTAGAGCAGATTATGCTTAGTGACGCTAGTCAATCCTAAAAAACAAATACCAAATGTCTTCTTTGATATAAGGATTGCAACTAAGAACAGAGCAGGGAAGAAGAGCAGGAAGAAAAGATTAACATTAAACAAAGATATGAGGTGGGAGGGAAAGGGAGAGAAAAGGGAAATTGCATGGTAATGGAAGGAGACCCTCATTGTTACACAAAATTACATGTAAGAGGTTGTGAGGGGAATGGGAAAATAAACAAGGAGAGAAATGAATTAGAGTAGATGGGGTAGTGAGAGAAGATGGGAGGGGAGAGGAGGGGGGATAGTAGAGTATTGGAAAGGTAGCAGGATGCAAAAGTAACTAATAGGGCATTATGTAAAAATGTGGATGTGTAACCGATGTGATTCTGCAATCTGTATTTGGGGTAAAAATGGGAGTTCATAACCCACTTGAATCTAATGTATGAAATATGATATGTGAAGAGATTTGTAATGTTTTGAACAACCAATAAAAGAAAAAAAGTAGCAATATATATGCCAATCGAAATTCATCATGAAATATATATAATCCACAGATGCAAAAATATTCATTTACTGAACACGGATTTATGTATAATGTTATTCAACTTGGAAGCTCACCCATAGGTTGAATTTTCAGTTCCAACAGCGTTTAGGAGGAGTGATCTCTTCTCACAATTTGTATCTGCCAATTCAGCCACCTCACAAGTATATATGTGTGATACCAGATAGGATTTTCTATGTGCATATAAAAATACATGCACCGTATAGGCTACAGAGAAAGGGAGACAGGAATTCACATATTTGCTAACTTTAAAAACACATGTAGAGTTATTTCAACAAAAAATTGACTAGATTTATAACTCCTACACTATATAATGCAGAAGGCAATTCCAACTACACACCATGCCTCCTCTGAACTGCTTGTATTTCTATTCTTTTTGGGTTATTTCTCACCATCATATTAAGATTATTAGTCAGAGTCCAGTAGGGTAGGGGTTAATGTCAGGGATTCAGTATTTCAAATGGAAAATTGGAAAATGACTCCAATGTGTATGTAAACATGTGCTACACAAAAATCTTCCCACTCACATCCAGAGAAGTGCCATGATATTACCTTCGCCCCAAGTAAGACACAATAAGAGGAGAAAAGTGTGAAAATCTGTGATTTTGTATCTGAATGGAATATGCTCGGGAGTTCACAACCTTGGAGGTGGTAGAGGAGCTTCCAAAAGTAAGGGACAGGGTAAACACTCCACCAACATGGAGCTCTGCTGGCCTATGACTTCTTGGGAAACTGCCTGTGAGGTTGGGCACTTGAAATATATGTTGTTGTCATGAGCTTTAGCTTCCATTGTAGTGAGACCATCAAATCTGGGTCTGCATCTATGTGACCTGGAAGACATGGTTTCTTATATTCCAATGAACCTGAGGCAGCAGTGCTGAATTCTCACTTTGTAGGTAAACTGTGGCCACAAGAAGCCAAGTGTCTCCTGGTGGGGACTGTGAAGACATTTGGTCATCCTTCACATTTTGTTGTGCTTCTTGCTGCTGCACTGGGAATATGGTTTTTGCTTCACAAAATACAAGGAGTTCAACTGGGACAGAGTGCTGGAGAGAGTTCTGTAACGTGTGTTGTGACTCATTTATTTGTTGGTTTTTCCTTTTTTTTTTTTTTTTTTTGAGGAATGACCACCAGGCGATGAATTTCCCTCTTAAAACTGCTTTCATTGTGTCCTGTAGATTCCGATATGTTGTGTCTGTGTTTTCGTTTATCTCTAAGAATTTTTTGATTTCCACCTTTATGTCTTCTGTAACCCATTGATCATTCCGTAACATATCGTTCATTTTCCATGTGATGTAGGACTTTTTCTTCCTTCTTTTATCATTGATTTACAGTTTCATTCCATTATAGTCAGAAAAAATGCATGGTATTATCTCCACCCCTTTATATTTACTGAGGGTTGCCCTATGGCATAATATATGGTCTATTTTTGAGAAGGATCCATGTGCTGCTGAAAAAAATTATATCCATTTGATGATGGTTGGTATATTCTATATATTTTAGTTAAGTCTAGGTTATTGATTGTGATATTGAATTCTATATTTTTTTAATTCAACTTTTGTTTGAAATATCTGTCCAATGGTGAGAGAGCTGTGTTGAAGTCACCGATAATTATTGTGCTGTTGTCTATTTGATTCCAGAACTTGAGGAGAATTTGTTTTATGAAGGTCGCAGCACCATTATTTGGTTCATAAATATTGATAATTTTTATGTCTTGTTGGTGAATGATTCCTTTTATAGTTATATAATATCCATACTTATCCCTTTTGAATAACTTAGTCTTGAAGTCGATTTTATTCTATGTGAGGATGGCCACCCCTGGTTGCTTACGAGGACCGTGTGCATGGTATATTTTTTCCCAACCTTTCACCTTCAGCCTGTGTATGCCTTTTCCATTCAGATGTGTCTCCTGGAGGCAACATATTGTTGGATTTGTTTTTATAATCCAAGTTACCAGCCTATGTCGCTTTATTGGAGAGTTCAACCATTAAGGTTTAGAGTTACTATTTATATATGGTTTGTACTGCCAGCCATTTTGATTATTTATTTTTTTTAATTTAGTTTGTTTCTCCATGTTTAGCTTTTCCCCCGCCCTCTGTTATTACTGAGGCACTTCCCAGTGATAGTTTTGGTTGTTGTTTTTCATTTCTTCCTCGTGTAGTGTTTTGCTCAAGACACTTTGCAATGCTGGTTTTCTGGCTGCAAATTCTTTTAGCTTTTGTTAATTATGAAATATTTTTATTTTGTTGTTGTACCTGAAGCTTAATTTTGCTGAATACAGATTTCTTGGTTGGCATCCATTGTCTTTCAGTAATTGAAATACATTGTTCCAGGATCTTCTCGCTTTCAGCGTCTGTGATGAAAAATCTGTTGTTAACCTTATTGGTTTACCCCTGAATGTCATCTGCCTCCTTTCTCATGTACCTTTTAATAATTTCTCTTTGGTCTGTTTATTGGATGTTTTCGTAACAATGTGTCTTGGCATTGGTCTACTGTGATTTTGTGTGCTCGGTGTCCTGTATGCATCTACAATTTGTATATCCGTTTCCTTTTTTATTTCTGGAAAGTTTTCTAAAATTATTTCATTCAGCAGGTTACTCATTCCCTTGGTTTGAATCTCTGTACCTTCCTCTATCCAGATGACTCATAAGTTTGTTTTTTTATGTTATCCCATATCTCTTGGATGTTTTTCTCATGATTTTTTAACAGTTTTTCGGAGTTGGCTAGACTCCTTTCAAGATGATATATTTTTTCTTCATTATTTGACGTTCTGGCTTCTACTTGCTCCACTCTGTTAGTGATACTCTCAATTGAGTTTTTAATTTGGTTTATCATTTCCTTCATTTCTAGAATTATTGTTTGATTTTTTTTTATAATCTCTATCTCCTGATAAAGACGCTTAACTTCTTCTTTAATCTGTTTATGTAATTCATTTTCAATGTGTTCTTTCACTGTTTGGAATTGCTGTCTCGTATCCTCTTTAAGGTTCCATTCCATCTGTCTAAGGTATTCCTTGAGTTCTTTATATGACCATTTTCCTGATGATTCTAGGTCCTCCTGATTATTTAGGTTGTCCTTCATTGTTTGTACACATTTTCATCCTTGCTTTTTTATGCTGCTAATGTTACTTCTTGTTCTGTTTGACTGCTGAGTTACTGCTTACTCTTATAAATTTATTTGAAGCTTGGGAGGAAAAATAGTAGTAGGGATGGGAAGAAGTCACTAAAGAGAATGAGAGTAGGCAGGTAGAATTCAAAGAAGGGAGAATAAGAAAATTGAAAAGAAATGAAAAGACAAAAGAAAAAAAAATAGAAAATAAAGAAAGAAATAAAATTTTTTAGAAATAATAATGATAATTATAAAAATGAAAATTAAAATTTAAAAGAATCATAAAATAATAAATTTTAAAAATTTTAAAAATTAAAAACATTAAAAAAAGTTAAAGAACAACAACAAAAAATGAAAATGAAAGAAAAAGAAGAAAATAAAAAGAAAAAAATAATAATAATACATGCAGTAATAGAGTTCAATTAACTTCTCTTCCAGTAGGTGGAGCTGTGTGCATTGGGCCAAGCTTCTCCTCTCAATAGGTGGGAAGCAATCACTGTGCAGCAACTCTTTATCCCAGAATGGGCGGATCTCCAATCCTGAGTGTCTAGGGCCTTCTCTTTTTTTTCCTCAAGCCAGGCCCCCCAACCTGTGACGCTCACCACAATACTATGTAATGTTTTGAACAACCATTAATAAAAAGTTTTAAAAAAAGAAAACTAAATTCAGTGAATGATGCACGCGAATCCTAATATTTCTACAGTAACTGACTCAGTTTAACATCAATGCAAGTCGATTCCTATGGGACATGATATGTATTTTGCCGTTCATTTGTATTCAACACTGGTACACTACTATTTCATCAGTTTATGCACATCATTGGATATATATTTCATCCACAATTTAGCAAATTTATAGGCATTTGTTTCACTTTCAATCACTTCCTGCTTCACAACTCATGTATTCCTCCATATTTCTTGACTGGTCTTTTCATGAGACTTCTTTCCAAACACATTATTTTCGATTTCCATAATCACTTTTGAAGCAAAACTCACACACACTTCATGATAAACAATAACCCTAAGATTACCATTAGATATATAACTGGTTGGAATGAATGATTGTATGTCAATATATGATATCTTATATATTTTCAGATATCAATTCAATCCATTTTTTAAAGTGGAACCAGTTAGATTATTTATTCACAGTATATTCTATTCATCCATTATCTCTATATTCATTGACACATGGTACACCACTTTGTACCCCCAATACTAATTTATATGTCTTCAAATATTGCTCCCAGAAATGGTGAAAGAAATACTCATATCACATGATCCACAGATACATTTTATCACAATAATTTTCTGGGCAGAAAATGGAAAGGTCACACTTATGATTGTACCAAAGCCTAAATGGAAAGTGAACATGGATTACTAAAAACATCCATGTCCAGGTTGCCTAATGCTTTCAAATGTTATTCCTATTGGTAACTACATATTTTTTTCTTCCTAAGATTATGCATTCAATCTTAACCATGTTGAAAATGTCTAATCCTATCACTCACATTATAATTGCCTGATTTTGTAATGTCTCTATTGATATCTTTTTTCCTATGTTTTCTCCAGTTCATCATTGTGACTGAGTCTTCACATGTGCTTATATTTACATTCACTCTATAACCGAAACCCTGTTGCTAAAGAACATTTGTTCCAAATTTTATACTCACTCTTTTCCTAAACCTACAGACTATCTTCCTAATCCTACTGACTCTCCCAATGTGAGTAAATGTTCTCTTCTACAATCAATCATCCAAAGTACAAGGTCCTTTGCAATTGTATATCACATTATCTGAGACATCTCTGCAGAATGTAATTCAAAGCTAAGTATCCAAATCAAGTGCCCAATGCCCTTCTGTGCTACAAATCTTACATAGATTTCTGTTTTTGTACTTATATTTCACCTCTATAATCTTATAAATATTGCAGGTTACCAATAGCAGTAATCATCCTGCAGAATGATTTATAACCCAAATCGAACAAGGTATTAACCCTAACCATACACTGATCCGTCAATCTAACTTTACAAAAGGGCAGGGACAGAGTTCATCTTAAAATACAGGAATGTAGGGGATCTTCCACCTGCTGAGAACCTCAAAGGTCCATGCAGATTTGATCCCAGGGAAAGATGCAGGCAGCTATGAAGTACCTGAGAGAGCAAAAGTCACCTTCCATGGGAAACAACCTGGTAAGGATGAAGGGTAGATTCTGAATAAGCCTCTCTCTTCTTAATGTAGAGAAGATGGACCAAACCAGTCCTGTGTGGTAAGCTGTTCCCGGATGCCTATGGTTGATATACCATTCTAACTTGTGAAAGTATCACAGGAAGTAGGGGCAACCTCCATCATAGGACCATTGGAAGGAACTGTTAGGACAAAGTGGTTGCCAAAGCAGTGACCTCATTAAGATATTGAAGGAAGTAACCTCACCTTACTTCTTTGGTGATGGAAGTCTCAGATCCGGGAAGCCAGGCACCAAGAGCCAGTCCCAGTCCCAGTCTCAGTGTTCTCACTTGTTTGGATTTACCAAGGACAGAGTCAGTCTTTCTTGGTACCTACTGATGTGAGGATGGCCAAATGTCAGGAAAGCTCTGAAGATGGGCCTTTCCTGAGAAACCAGGTAGTGGATCACCGCTGGCTCATGAAAACTTCACAGAGTTGGCCAAGGAGACCAGATCTGACACAGGACAGGCCATTTCAGTGGATCATAGTATGGCCCACCATTCAGAGGACACTCCCGATAGTTACAGACCTACTTGGGGGAAGGAGGTGCCTTTGTGGGTTTGGGTGTGGGTTTGAGGTTTTTTCTCATGTTCTAAGAATAGTTAGGAAAGGTGGTTTGTTTGGTTTGGAGTGAACTGTTTCTGGTAAGACGTTTCGCAAGGCGAGTGTTTCTTTTTCTGTGCATCCACTGTGTCCGTGGTTGTAGACATTAGAAAAGAGAATGCATCAATGGATGTGTCCTGTCTAGTAGAAAGCATTCCAGGATTTATCTTGTCCAGTGTATGAATGGACTGCGGCTTGACTTATGGATGGGCAACATCTACTATCTTCCTAAGTTCCTGTTTTCTTCCTGAAAACTGATCACTCTCAGAATAGGCTCACTATTTTGTTTCCATGATTTGTACCACCTCCAAGCTCTGTGCTTACCAATTGTTCTGTTGCCCTGAATGTGAGGAAGGTCTTTTCTTCAGGCCAAACCTTTGTGAAGCATGAAGAAAACAGTTTTCAAATGGAAATGAAAGGGCATCACCTGTGGCTCTTTACTTAATTTCTTTGGAAAGGGATGTGTCTGAATCAGATTTTTGGCCCTGTGTGAGGTTATGTCTTAGATTCTCAGCACCTGAAGGATCTAAAAAAAAGATCCAATGTGTGCATCTAAAACAAAAATTGCCAAAAGAGCAGTCATTGTGAATGAAGTCTCTTGCCTACCTCTGTAAGGTTCCTGACCTTCATCAAGTGAGACTAGTGATCATTTGGGTCAAATGAGTTCCTCAAAACCCTGCAGAGGCTAGCCCATAGGTGCTTGGTTTTTCTCATGACTCCAAATCTACATAAAGAATATAAACCCCACAGTCAATAGGCCTCAAATTGGAGAAGCAGTGCCGTATTAACGAGTATTAGGGATTAACGTATTAGGAATTCTTTGGGTCAAATGAGTTCTTCAAAGTCCCGCAGAGGTTCTTGTGTTTTCTCCTGACTCCAAATCACATAAATAATCTATACCTAAAAGTCAGTAGGCCTCAAATTGGAGAAATAGAGCAGTATTAACGGCAGGCTTATTTGATCACTCGTGGTTCACAGGAAGGGTGTCCAGGCCACCTTGAATATTGGCAAATGAGGGGCAAGGGAGTTTATTTTGGACACTGTCTTTGGCTGTGCCCCTCATGGAAAACTCCTGGCAAAGGTTACGATGAGTGACTATATGGAAGAAGATGAGGGCTATGTGGGAGAGTTTTGGTTTTAATTTTGGTCATTTGTGAGGCGGTTGGAAGAAATGACTGGGTCCACCAGGGCTTGAACTCTGGTGTGATTCCCCTTAGAGACTGGGTTTTGGAACTGACCTCAGAGAAGTATTGCCATGAATTTTGTTGGGATTTTAGGAGGCCACGCATGAGAGTCGCCCTTGGAAACTGAGATCTAGGCCCAGGGTGGCTTTCCTCAGATCACTGGGAATCTCAGCCAGGATATCACATGACTTTATTCTGAAAGACTTCGGTATCATAGTTGAGAGTCAAAACACACACGTACCTCACATTGTAGACCTCAATGGGCCTGGCTTCATGTGTCCATTTGGCCACTCTTTGGGAAGACTTGCCTGTGAGAGTTCTCCAGAGTATTCACTGAAATGAGCTTCCTCAGCATTTAATGTTTTCTGAATGAATTGAAACCAACAGTGCCTCCAACTTCATCCTTGAAAAATGGCTAGAAAAATACCATAAAATTTTGGAAATTCATTGGAGAAGCTTTGTATGTCCTGTTGCTGATCATGAGGGTACCAGACAGTGCCTTGAATTACTGGGTTTCCTGAAAATGGTGTAGAACAGAGATTTCAGTATTTTGGAGCCTGCTGAGTAGTGGGCCTAGAGGAGTGGTGGGCAGGTGTGTGAAAGAACCTCAGTGGTAGGGCCATGAGGATCTACCATTGGATTCCAAATGGCTTTTGACTGACATGGTGCAGCCAGCAGACCCTTATATGTAAAGGCATCTTGTTATATGGAGAGGTTTCAGGGCAATGTTCAGAATGAGGTTGATATGGACAAGGCGGCAATGGGACAAGATATGAGGGATAGAGCCTGGTTGGTGCATTCTCTCGCAGACTCTGACCCACCACTCGTGACAGAACTCCCTGCAGCACTGTGTCCCAGTTGAGCTCCTTGTATTTTGTGACGCAAATACCAAACTCCCAGTGCTGCAGCAAAAATACCACAAAAAGTTGAGGAGGAACAAATGGCTTCACAGTCCACACGGGGAGACACTTAGTCTCCAGTGGTCGCAGTTGACCTACAAAGAGAGGATTCTGCACTGCTTCCTCATGTTTATTGGAAAATAAGAAACCCTATTGCTAAAGAACTTTTGGTCCAAATCATATACTCACTCTTCTTCCTAAACGTACCGACTATCTTTCAAATCCTAATGACTATCCTTTTTTGAGTGGATGTTCTCTTCTACATTCAATCTTCCAAGGTACAGGTCCTATGCCATTGTATATCAAATTTTCTGAGACATCTGTGCAGAACATAATTCAAAGCTAACTATCCCAATCAAGGGCCCAATGCCCTTCTGGCCTTCAAATCATACCTAGATTTCTGTTTTCATTCTTATATTTCACCTCTATATTTTTGTAAATATCGCAGGTTCCCAATAACATAATTCATCACAGAGAATATTTCCTAACCCAAATTGAACCTGTTATTAACCCTAAATATACACTCTTCCCTCAATCTCATTTTACTGAAAAGCAGGGACAGAGTTGTTCTTAGAATACAGGAAAGTACGGGACCTTCCACCTGCTGAGAACCTCAAAGGTCCATACAGAAATGATACCCAGAGAAGTTGTAGGCAGGTACGAAGGACCTGAGAGAGCAAAAGTCATATTCCATGGCAAGCAACCTGGTCAGGATGAAGCAATGTGTCTGAATCAGCTTTTCTCTTCTTATTGTAGAGAAGATGGATCAAACCAGCCTGTGTGGAGAGCTGTTCCTGGGTGCCTATGGATGATATATCATTCTAACTTGTGAAAGTGTCACAGAAAGTAGGGGAAGCCTCCATCTCATGGGACACTTGGAAGCAACTCTTAGGACAATGTGGTTTCCAAGGCAGTGGCCTCATTCAGTTCCAAAGAAAGTGACATGCCTCATTTCCTTGGTGATTGAACTCTCTGAACTTGGTATCCAAGAAGCCAGGCACCAAGAGGCAGTCCAAATCCCAGTCCCAGTGGGCTCACTTGTTTGGATTTTCCAAGGACAGAGTCAGTCTTTCTCGGTAACTACTGCTGTGAGGATAGCCAAATGCCAGGAGAGTTCTGAAGAGGGACATTTCCTGAGAAAGCAGGTAGTGGCTCAACACTTTGTTCCTGACAACTTCACAGAGTTAGCCAAAGAAACCAGATCAGAGAGGTGGTTTGTTTGGTTTGGAGTGAACTGTTTCTAGTAGATTCTTTTACAAGGTGAGTGTTTCTATGTCTGTGTATCCCACTGTGTCCCTGGTTGTAGACATTAGAAAAGAGAATGCAACAATGGATGTGTCCTGTCTAGTAGAAAGCTTCCCAGCATTCATCCTGCCCAATTTATGAATGGAGTGTGCCTTGCCTTATGGATGTGAAACACCTACTACCTTCATAAGTCCCTGTTTTCTTCCTGAATTCTGGCCACTCTCCAGAATACACTCATGGTTTTCTGTCCAAGGTATGTACCAACTCCAAGGTCTGTTACATGACCATGTACTGGATAGCTGAAGGGAATGGCCAGCATATCAAAAAACTCAGATATCCGTGTGACCAGGAAAATCTCAGTGTATAAACCTGCTTTGGGCCTTTTGCTTACCTATTGTTCTTTTGCCCTGAATGTCAGGAAAGTCTTTGCCTCATGCCACCCCTTTGTGAAGCCTGAAGAAAACAGTTTTGAAATGGAAATGAATGGGCATCACCTGTGGCTCTTTGCTTAATTGCTTTGGAAAGGGATGTGTCTGGATCAGGCTCTTGGCCCTGTGTGAGGCTGTGGCTTAGATTTTCAGCACCTGATGGATCTAAAGAAAGATCCCATGTGAGCATCCAAAACCAAAATGGCAAAAAGTTTAGTCATTGTTAATGAATTCTATTGCCTACCCATTTTAGGTTCCTAAAATCCATCAATTGAGAATAGGGATCCTTTGGGTCAAGTGAGTTCTTCAAATCTCTGGAGAGGACCTTGGTTTTCTCATGACTCCAATTCACATAAAGAATCTAAACCCCACAGTCAGAAGGCCTCAAACTGGAGAAATGGAACAGTATTAAGGGCAGGCCTATTTGATCACTTCTGGTTAACAGGAAGGGTGTCCAGGCCACCCTGAATTTAGGCAAATGAGGTGCAAGTGAGATTATTTTGGACATTGTCTTGGCCTGCGACCCTCATGGAAAACTCCAGCCAGAGGTTATGATGAGTGTCTATATGGGAGAAGATGAGGGCCATGTGGGAGTGTTTTGGTTTTAATTGTTTTTATTTAAGTCGTGGTTGGAAGAGTTGACTGGATCCACCTGGGCTTGAACACTGGTGTGATTCCCCTAGAGACTGAGTTCTGGAACTGACCTCCAAGAAGTATTGCTGTGTATTGTGTTGGGATTTTAGGAGGCCACGCATGAGATTCGCCCTTGGAAACTGAGATCTAGGCCCAGGGTGGCTTTCCACAGAGCACTGGGAATCTCAGGAATGATATTACATGATTTTATTCTTAAAGACGTGGCAGCCATTGTTGCAAGTCAAAACACACATGGACCTCACATTGTAGACCTCAATGGACCTGGCTTCATGTGACCTTTTGGCCTGTCTTTGGGAAGCCTTGCCTGTTAACGTTTTCTAGAGCTTTCAATGAAATGAGCTTTTTCTCCATTTAATGGTTCCTGAGTGAATTGAATCCCACAGTGCCTCCAATGTCATTGTTGAAAAATGGCTAGATAAATACCATTAAATTTTGAATTCCCATGACCAGGTCGCACTGGAGAAACTTTGTATGTCCTATTGATGATCATGAGTGTATCAGACAGTGCCTTGATTGACTGGTGTTCATGAAAATGGTGTAGAAGAGAGATGCCAGTAATTTGGAACCTGATGAGTAGTCGGCCTAGAGCAGTGGAGTGCAGGTGTGTGTTAAAACATCTGTGGTGGGGTCATTTGGATTTGCATTGGCTTCCAAATAGTTTGTGACTGACATGGTGTAGCCTCTAGATCCTTGTATGTAAAGGCATCTTGTTATATGGAGAGGTTTCAGTGCAATGTTTAGAATCAGATTGCTATGGTCAAGGGGGCAAGCTATGTGGGATAGAAGCCTGGTTGGTGCATTCTCTTGCAGACCCTTACCCACCACACATGACAGAACTCCCTCGAGCACTGTGTCCCAGTTGAACTCCTTGCATTTCGAGAAGCAAATACCAAACTCCCAGTGCAGCTACAAGAAACACCACAAAAGTGGAGGATGATTGAATGTCTTCACAGTCCACACTGGGAGACACTTAGCCCCCATTGGCAACAGTTTACCTACAAAGAGAGAATTCAGCACTGCTGCCTCATATCCATTGAAAAATATGAAACCATGTCCTCCAGGTCACATAGATGCAGACCCAGATTTGATGGTCTCAATACAAAGGAAGCTAAAGCTCCTGAAAACAACATATATTTCAAGTGCCCAACCTCAGAAGCAGTTTCTCAAGAAATCTTTATGCCGGCAGAGCTCCATGTTTGTGGAGTTATTACCCTGTTCTTTGCTTTTGGAAACTCCTCTACCATCTTCAAGTTTGTGAACTCCTGAGCATTTTCCATTCCAGATGTGTATTCACAGATTTTCAAATCTTCTCTAATTGTGTCTTACTTGGGGTGAAGGTAATGTCAAGGCATTGTTCTGAATGTAAGTGGGAAGATTTTGGGGTAGCACATATTTGCATACACATTGCATTCTTTTTTCAGTTTTCCATTGGAAATACTGAATCCCTGACTGTCAGGGGTAGAAGGAATTCTCCTTCAAAGAATAGCCTGACACTTACAAGAAACAACACCCAGGGAGACATCATCTCTTGGAGACATGATTTAGCCATCTGTGTCCCTGAGACATCCTGTGGCCATCTGTCTTCCTGAAATATCCTGAGGTTATCTCACCTTGTGTAGACATCCAGGAACTGCCGATAAGAGAGCTTTCCCATCTCCAGCATATAAAATCCCCTGTGTGAACAATGTATTTTGAAGGTTGATCAGAACTCCTGTCTTCCTGTCATCTCTCGTGTCTCTTGTCCCTTCATTCCTCCCTATCTTGGTTCGCTGCCCACGTTGATGTGTCCTGCCAGCCGGGACATCTGGCGCCCACTGACTGGGGCTCGAGCCTTTGAGTCATAAGGAACCCCGTCCTCCTGGAAAACTTGGTCAAGCGGAGCTCACAATTGCCTCAGCAGACACCACCGAGAGACAGATCCAGGAGGAGAGTGGGGATGACGCACGGGGAGTGAACCACAATGGGTCAAGCAGTTTTGTCACATGATTTGTATTTGTCGGGCCTCAAGG
This sequence comes from Callospermophilus lateralis, assembly GCF_048772815.1. Lineage (NCBI taxonomy): Eukaryota > Metazoa > Chordata > Mammalia > Rodentia > Sciuridae > Callospermophilus > Callospermophilus lateralis. The sequence continues at coordinate 462,210 of NW_027514417.1, forward strand.
ATTCCTTCAAGACATGGGGGGCACGTGTTAAGAAAAAAGACTTAAAATTTTTCTTTTCATACATAGGGAAATTGTGTCTATGATTTCACCTTGAAGGGACCATTAATGGTAAAAGATGGCTTAGAGTAGGAGACTGTTTAAAAGATTATTATGAATCCTTTGGACAGAAAAATTGCCTGTTCCCACCTTTTCTTACTGGAAATTAATTAATGAATTTCTTAAAAGTTCACCCTTTGACAATGGTACCTTAAAACTTTTCAGGATTAGGAAAGAGACTATGCAAAAGACCTCTCGTCCCCCCTCGCATGCCCATCAGTTAGTATAGACATAGACCATTCTCAGTCTCCCCAGGACCCTGGAAACCTTCCTGGTCCCCCTCAAAATACCACCCTAATGAATAGGGCTCCAATGGTTACCAACCGCCTTTATCCAGTTTTAAATCCTGGAGACACATTGACCCCTGGGGAGAAGGCTAACTTGGAGAAGGAAGCAACTCCCTATGATACAGAAGACCTGCCACTGCTTAGGACCCAGCCACAGCCTATAGGACTTACACATCCACCTCCCTCCTATATCTCTCCTGCTTTTTGTGCTCTGGCCCTTCAGGGGCCAAATCCCCCCACCAGATATTTTTTCCCCAATTCCCTTGCCTAACCTGGCTCCCTTGGGAGAGTCTCTCCAACATAGACTGGAAGAGATCCAAGTTTAAAAAGAATTAAGATCCCTTGACTCTGAGCTTTATTCATTAGCCTTAGGCATGGAGTCAACACAAGCTGGCCCAAAGTGGTCTAATACAAAGGCTAAGCCGCTCCATTGGACTGTTCTCACTTTTCAGTCACCCTCAGTTAGATAGTTAAGCCTGCCCAGGTTGATGTCAAAGACTTAGACGAGGATCAAGAGGAGGAAGCGGGGGAAATGGATCAAGGAGATCAGGACTCAGAGGATGAGGACTTCATCCCTAGGCAGGAAGGAACCCAGAGTGTCTACAAAACATTAAGCCTGCGTTTTCTTGAAAAAACTTAAAAAGTCTTGTGCTCACTATGGACCCATTGCACCCTACACGTAGGCTTTATTAGAAAGCTACATGACACAATGTCTTACTCCCAATGATTGGAAATTTTTAGACCAAGCTACCCTCAATGCCGCAGACTTCCTGTTATGGAATGCAGATTTCAAAGAGCACTGTCAGGAAACTGCTCAGAAAAATTTAACTAAGCCCTCCTCTAATTCCTGGACTTATGTTAAGCTAGTGGGCAATGCGCCTTTTGACACTAAAACTTAACTGGCACGTTTCCCTGCTGGACTTTTGACACAGATTCAGATGGCTGGCTTACATGCTTGGAGACGCCTCCCTCAAAAGGCCTCTGCTACGACTTCCCTGGCAAAAATTCGACAAGGGCCCGACAAGCCTTATAGCGACTTTGTTCCCCGGCTTAACCTAGCTGCGGGATTCTTGCTTGGACCAAGCGAAAGCGAAAGCACCTTTGTAAAACGTCTTGCCTTTGAAAATGCCAACCTGGCATGTCAGGATGTTCTTCGACCACATAAGAAAAAAGTGAAACTTTCTGACTTTATTGGACTCTGTGCAGCGTTGGGTGTAGCCCTTGCCATGGGTCTCACCCTCGGTGCCGCCTTTACCAAGGCCTTTCACAATCCTGGCTCACGTAGTTGCTTTACTTGTAAACAACCTGGCCATTTTGCACGTGAGTGTCTGACAGGCAAACAAAGCCTAAGAATAGTGTATTTTCAAACTGAGGCTAAACTGCCCCCAGCTACCCTTTGCCCTAGATGAGGTAAAGGTCATCACTGGGACAGTGAGTGTAGATCTAAGACAAATGCCCTCAGCAGCCTATCTCAAAATCCTTCTCCACAATTGCCTCATTCCAATTAGACACCCCAGGCAGCGCAGGATTGGACCTTTTTGCCGCCACCGATACAATATTAGACTCAATGCAAGGGCCCCAGATAATACCCACTGGAATTATGGGTCCCACTCCATCTCATATGTGTGCCCTTATTCTTGAAAGAGCCTCTACTACCTTACAAGGTGTTCAGGTCTTCCCTGGCATTAAAGATAATGATTTCACTGGAGAAATAAAAATACTGGCCACAGCTATTAATGGAGTTGCGGCCATCCCAGCAGGAACAAGACTTGCACAATTAATACTCCTTCCCTTGGATTCAGGAGGCACTTCCACCACTCAAACTTACCGAGGGGGACGACCTCCTTGGGCTCCTCTGATGTATATTGGGTTCAGCCCATTTCTCACAATAGACCCACCCTTATCTTACTTATTGAAGGAAAGGAATTCCAAGGAATTCTTGATACTGGAGCTGATGCCACAATTATTTCTCAAAAATACTGGCCAACAGGTTGACACCTCACCCCATCCTTGACAGACCTTAAAGGGATAGGACAGTCAAAAAATCCTCTGGTCAGCTCTAGGGCTCTTAGCTGGACTGATAAAGAGGGAAATATGGGAACTGTCACTCCTTTCTTTGTTCCTGACCTTCATCTTAACCTATACGTCCGAGATATTTTGAGTCAAATGTAAGTTATTCTTTCCAGTCCCAATTCCATGGTGACTCATCAAATGCTTCATATGAATTTTGTCCCTGGTACAGGCATGGGGAGACTGAGACAAGGACTGGTTGGGCCTATACAACCCTTACAAAAAACAAATACATATAGACTTGGGTATTTGGATTTTTAGTGTTGGTCCCTGACCCTCCTGTACCCCATGCAGATAAAATTATTTGGGAGACTCAGACTCCTGTGTCGGTGGATCAGTGGCCCCTTACCCAAGAAAAATTGGAGGCTGCCTCCATGTTAGTGCAGGAACAGCTGGCAGCTGGCTATGTAGAGCCATCAAGCTCACCATAGAATAATTCTATTTTTGTTATCAAGAAAAAATCAGGCAAGTGGCGCCTTTTACAAGATTTGTGTGTCATTAATAAAGTTATATGCCTGATGGGAGCACTACAGCCAGGCATTCCCACACCAGTGGCTATTCCCAAAAACTATTGTAAAATGGTTGTTGACTTAAAAGATTGCTTTTTTACCATTGCTTTACATCCTGAGGATAGACCCTATTTTGCCTTTAGTCTCCCTCACATTAATTTTCAGGGCCTTATGCAGAGATTTCAATGGAAGGTTCTTCCCCAAGGTATGCCCAACAGCCCTAGTCTTAGCCCAAAATACGTTGCTCAAGCAGTAGACCCTGTGAGAGAGCAATGTTCACAAATTCATATTTTACATTAATTGGATGATTTGTCAATTGCTGCACCTAATATCCATGACGTTAATAATTGTTACCTGGACCTTTACAAAACCCTCACTACCTTGGGACTACAGATAGCTTCTGAAAAGGTTCAAACACAGGACTGTTATACCTATTTGGGCCTTAAACTTCAAGATAATCAGATTCAAATTCCTAAAATACAACTACATGTGGACCATCTTCACACTCTTAATGATTTTCAAAAATTACTGGGGGATATTAAATGGCTAAGAACATATTTAAAATTACCCACTTGTGTACTTTTGTCCCTTAATTATATTTTGAGAGGTGATTCCCACCCCTCCTCCTCTCAAAAGCTTACACACGAGGCATTACAGGCATTAAACCAAGTCACAGAAGCCATTGCCCAACAGTTTGTTACACAAATTTCTTATAACCTTCCTCTGGTTCTGGTCATTTAACAAACTCCTCATACACCCACAGGAATAATTTGGCAGCGAGATCCACATTTTAAAAATAAAGGCTGCCCCTTGCTTTGGGTCCATTTACCCACCACATCCTCCAAGGTTATTACTGTTAATCTTTCTCAGGTAGCTTCTATTATTATTAAACGTCATTTGATTCTCGACAACATTTTGGCAAAGAATCTCATAATAATTTAATTCCATATATGAAGGACCAAACCAAATTTTTAATACAGACACGGGATGAATGGGGTATTGCCCTATCAGGCTTTTGGGGAACAATTGATAACCACCTCCCCAATGACCCCCTTTTACATTTTGTCCAGTTACATCCATTTATTTTTCCCAAAATTACTCAAAAGGCTCCCATTCCTCAAGCCCTTAATGTCTTTACAGACGGTTCCAGTAATGGCTGAGCTCTCTTTGTTGTCAATAACCAGCCTACCATCTTTGACACTATCTATCAGTCAGCACAGGTTGTGGAATTGTTTGCCATAACACAAGTTTTTATAATATTTTTTGATAATCCTGTTAATATTTATACAGACAGTGCCTACATTGCTCATTCTGTGCCCCTGCTGGACATTTCCCCCACCATTAAGGCTTCTTCCAAAGTGGCCTTTCTTTTTCATCAGCTTCAGCAGCTAATTCAGGCCAGACAACACCCATTTTTCTTAGAACACATCAGGGCACACTCTGATCATCCCAGGCCTCTAACACAAGGTAATGCCCAAGCTGATGCAGCAACTCGTTCCATCTTTCCAATTTTTGTGGGCTCCATTCAAAAGGCCACAGAGTTACACAATCTTCATCATCTAAATTCCAAGAGCCTTCAATTACTTTGTAAAATTACCATGCAACAGGCACGAGAAATAGTAAAAGCATGCCCAGGTTGCACTGTCTCCCTCCCCATTCAACACATGAGAGTTAACCCCCGAGAATTACTGCCCAATCAGTTTTGGAAAATGGATGTTACTCATTTTCCTGAATTTGAAATTACCAAATATATACACGTTTCTATAGATACCTTCAGCGACTTTATTTTTGCATCACCACATTCAGGAGAGGCTACCAAATATGTTCTTTCTCCTCTTATTTCAGCCTTTTCCATAATGGGTAAACCAATACATATTAAAACAGATAATTATCCTGCATATACCTGTGCCAAGTTTAAATAGTTTTGTGCTACCTTGCAAATTCGTCATACTACTGGAATTCCATACAACCCTCAGGGCCTAGGCGTTGTGGAACGTGCCCACCTTACCTTATAGACTTGGATAACCCTCCATAAGGCTTCCGCCCTTGTATTTACCACTCCCAGGCATCGCCTTAACCATGCCTTACTTGCCCTTATTTTTCTTACCCTAGACAGTGAAGGCCATTCGGCCGCAGACAGAAACTGGCATCCCTTGTCCAATTCTGTTCGCCCACCTCTTATGTGGTGCAATTCCCTTACAAATAAATGGAAAGGTCCAGATCCTGTTCTCATCTGGGGACGAGGCTCAGCTTGTCTTTTGGACCAAGAGCAATCAGCCCCAAGATGGTTACCAGAATGCCTGGTTAAACAGGTTAATGACTTACCTCAACACAGGGATGGAGAGCCTCCCCCTGAGGACAAATTTTGTTCTTTTTCAGATGCAGCCAACAATCTGTGTGAGGATCCTGATTTAGGCACTTCTGCTTAACAGGTTTGTACATGGAGGCCTTGGCCCTCCACGTTCCAACATCATGGTGTAAGTTTTTGGGCCCCCCTGTGAATGCAAGTGATGATCTTGGACTCAGGCTCCCACTAGTTGGACCGAGACTGCTGACTGCGTGACTAAGGTGGCTTACCTCCATGCCGAGGTTGACCATAAACTTGGAGGAGTTCATCAGCCTAAATGGGTATGTGTTAACAAGCCAAAGTTTATTCCCCCTAGTACAAGTAAAGCTCTCCAAAATTCTTCTGCAACCTGTTCGCATACCCAGGCGAGGCATGACTCTTGTTATGTGTCGCCCTCAATTTGTGTTAACAAGCAGGGAGAACAATTTTTTGAAGCCTCCCAAACTAAAACTCATGCAGCAGGGGGGACCACTATTCATTATACCTCCGTTCTATTTGACCAGGGAGTAGAAGGCAAATACACCAAGCTACAGTCAGCTGGTTGCCAAGGCCCTGTCGGTAAACCCTCCTGCTGGCCCATTAAGGCCCCTACAGGGGTCACTGATGGTGGAAGAACCACTGATGCTGTCAAACATCCTCACATAATCAAACTTTTGAAACCCCAAATCCCTGAGCTCACATATCATCCCTTAATGTTGCCTAAATCTCAGCTCCCAGGTTTAGATACCAATACATTAGATATTTTGGAAACTACCTTCTACTTGCTTAATAATTCCAACCACACCCTTGCTGGTGATTGCTGGCTCTGCATGACAACAGGGGCAATTATGACTATGGCAGTTCCTATTAATTCTATCATAGACAATGATAATACATGCCAACCCGGATTTCCTTTTTAAGTACAACTTATAGGCACTATTACATTATGTATTTTAGGCGCGATGCAGAATAACACCTATGATATTGATGTTGGAGTTACTTTCTTTGAAAATTGCTCAACATACAAAATTATTCCTCACCCACCCCAACTCTTTGTCCTCCCAATGGCAGAGTTTTAATGGGTGGAGGAAACTTGGCCTTCCCCAGGCTTCCAGCGAATTGGACCGGTGGCTCTGTTCTTGCCTTATTACTCCCTGATATAACTATAGTCCCAGGAGACGAACCTCTACCCATTCCTAGCCTAGACACCTTAGTCAAAAGACACAGGCGGGCAATACAGGCCTTACCACTCATTGCCAGCTTTGGAATAACAGCTGCTGTGGGCACAGGTACACTGGCTTAGGCACAGCTATACACTCTTACCATCGCCTGTCTCAACAACTTATAAATGATGTACAAACTCTATCAGGAACCATTAAAGATCTGCAGGACCAAATAGATTCCCAGGCAGAAGTGTTCCTTCAAAAAGACGAGGCTTAGATTTGCTGACAGATAACCAGGGAGGTATTTGCTTGGGCTTAGGGGAACGATGCTGCTTTTATGCCAATAAATCAGGCATAGTATGCACTAAAATTAAGCACCTTCAATAAGATCTAGAAAGAGATGACGCGAACTATTTGAAAATCCCCTCTGGACTGGGCTTTATGGATTTCTACCCTACCTTCTTCCCCTATTAGGCCCTTTGTTGGGTTTACTTATAATTGGGTCCATAGGACCCTGCATTATAAACAGGCTGGTACAATTTATTAAAGAACAGATTAATATTTTGGCCTCTAAACCCATACAGGTCCATCATCGTCTGGACATGGAAGATCGTGCTGCCAACATTTAAAAGGATGTTCTACCCTTCTCACAGGCTTATTTCTTAAGTTTACATCCCCACAGATGTCTCTTTCTTATATAAAAGTATGAGTAACAGCTCTGACCAACTATCTTCTGCCCTTGCCATAAGGGTTCGTCCCCCATGGGCCCCTCCACTTGGCGGAGGATGCACCCATGGAGTGAGGATGTTATCCCAGTTCATTATTGTGATTGACTCTTCACATGTGCTGACATTTATATTCAATCTCTACGCAAAAGCCTATTGCTAAAGAAATTTTGGTCCCACTCCTATACTCACTCTTGTTTCTAAACCTACCAACTATCATCCTAATCCTACTTACTATCCCTTTTTGACTGGATGTTCTCTTCAACATTCAATCATCGAAGATACAAGGTCCTATGCCATTGTATATCGATTCATCTGAGACGTCTGTGCAGAATATAATTCAAAACTAAGTATCCCACTCGAGCGCCTAATGCCTTACTGGGCTTCAAATCTTACCTAGATTTCTGTTGGTTCCAATACCATTATTCATCTCGCAGAAGGATTCCTAACCCAAATCGAACCTGTTATTAACCCTAACCATACACTGTTCGCTCAATCTCACTTTACAGAAGAGCAGGTACAGAGTTGGTCTTACAATACAAGAATGTAGGGGATCTTCCACCTGCTGAGAACCTCAAAGGTCCATGCAGAAATGATCCCTGGATAAGATGTAGGCAGCTATGGAGGACCTAAGAGAGCAAAAATCATCTTCCATGGCAAAAACCCTGGTCAGGACGAAGGGATGTGTCTGAAACAGCCGCTTTCTTCTTAATATAGAGAAGATGGACCAAACCAGGCCTGTGTGGAGAGCTGTTCCCAGGTGCCTATGGTTGAAATACCATTCTTACTTTTGAAAGTGTCACAGGAAGTAGGGGCAGCCTCCATTTCATGGGACCCTATGAAACAACTGTTAGCACAAAGTGGTTGTCAAGGCAGTGACCTCTTTCAGTTTCTGAAGGAATTGACCTACCTAACTTCCTTGGTGTTTGAAATCTCTGAACTTGGGATCCAGGAAGCAAGGCATCCAGAGCCAGTCCCAGTCTCAGTCACATTGGGCTCACTTGTTTGGATTTACCAAAGATAGGGTCAGTCTTTCTTGGTACCTACTGATGTGAGGATGGCCAAATGCCAGGAGAGCTCTGAAGAGGGGCCTTTCCAGGGAAAGCAGATAGTTGCTCACCAATGGCTCCTGGCAACTTCACAGAGTTGGAAAAGGAGAAAAGATCTGAGACCCTACAGGGCATTTCGGTGGAACAGAGTATGGCCCACCAGTCAGAGGACACTCCATATATTCACACACCTACTTGGGAGAAGGAGGTGCCATTTGAGTATGGGTGTGAGTATGCGGTTTTGTCTCATGTTCTGAGAATAGATAGGAAAGTCGGTTTGTTTGGTTTGGAGTGGACTGTTTCTTGTATGTCATTTGACAAGGCAAGTGTTTCTATATCTGTGTATCCTACTGTGTCCGTGGTTGTAGACATTAGAAAAGACAATGCATCAATGGATGTGTCCTGTCTAATAGAAAGCTCCCATCATTCATCCGGCCCAATTTATGAATGGACTGCAGCTTGCCTTATAGATGGGCAAAACCTATTATCTTCCCAAGTTCCAGTTGTCTTCCTGAATTCTGGAAACTCTCCAGAATAGGCTCATGGTTTTGTGTCCAAGATATAAACCACTTCCACACTCTGTGAAATGGCCATGTACTGAATAGCTGAAGGGAATGGGGGCATCTCAGAAAACTCAGATATCAGTGTGACCAGGAAAGTCTCAGAGGAGAAACCCTGCTTTGGGCCTTTTGCTTGCCTATTGTACTGTTGCCCTTAATGTCAGGATGGTTTTTGCCTCAGGCCACACTTTGTGAAGCGTGAAGAAATTAATTTTCATATGGAAAAGAATGGGCATCACCTGTGGCTCTTTGCTTAATTGCTTTGGAAAGGGATGCGTCTGAATCAGCATCTTGGCCCTGTATGAGGCTGTGGCTTAAATTCTCAGGACCAGATGGATCTAAAGAAAGATCCCATGTGTGCATCCAAAAAAAATGGCAAAAAGTTCAGTTTTTGTGGATGAAGTTTCTTGCCTTTCTCTCTTAGTTTCATGACCTTTATCAAGTGAGAATAGGAATCCTTTGGGTCAAATGAGTTCTTGAAAGCCATGCAGAGGTGCTTGGGTTTCCTCATGACTCCAAATCACATGAAGAGTCTATACCTGAGAGGCAGTAGGCCTCAAATTGGAGAAGCAGAGCAGTATTAAGAGCTGGCCTACTTGATCACTCCTGGTTCACAGGAAGGGTGTCCAGGCCACAATGACTTTAGGCAAATGAGGGGCAAGGGAGCTTTTTTTGAACACTGTCTTTGGATGTGCCCCTCATGGAAATATCCAGCCACAGTTTATGATGAGTGTATATATGGAAGAATATGAGGGCTATGTGGGAGTGTTTTGGTTTTAATTCTGGTCATTTGTGTGGCGGTTGGGAGATGACTGGGTCCACCGGGGTTTAAACTCTGGTGTGATTCCCCTTACAGACTGTGTTGTGGAACTGACCTCAGAGAATTATTGCCATGAAATGTGTTGAGATTTTTGGAGGCCACACATGGGAGTCACCCTTGGAAACTGAGATCTAGACCAAGGGTGGCTTTCCACACAGCACAGGGAATCTCAGCAATGATATCATGTGATTTTATTCTGAAAGACTTGGCAGCCATAGTTGAGAGTCAAACAAACATGGACCTCACATTGTAAACTTCTATGGGCCTGGCTTCATGTAACTTTTTGGCCACTCTTTGGGAAACCTTGCCTGTGAGAGTTCTCTAGAGCATTCATTGAAATGAGCTTCCTCACCATTTAACGGTACCTGAATGAATTGAAACCCAGAGTGCCTCCAAATTCATCCTTGAAAAATGGCTACATAAATACCATGACATTTTTGAAATTCCCATGACCAGGTGGCACTGGACAACCATAAATGTCCTGTTGCTGATTTGAGTGTACCAGACACTGCCTTGATTGACAGGGTTTCATGATAATGATGTAGAACTGAGATGTCAGTAAGTTGGAGCCTGCTGATTAGTGGTCGTAGAGAAGTGTTGTGCACGTGTGTGTTAAAAAATCTGTGGTGTGGTCATGTGGATCTGCCATTGGCTTTCAAATGGGTTGTGACTGACATGGAGCAGCCAGCAGAACCTTGTATGTAGAGGCATCTTGTTATATGGAGAAGTTTGAGGGCAATGTTCAGAATCAGGTTGCTATGGTCAAGGGGGCAAGCTATGTGGGATAGAAGCCAGATTGGTGTATTCTCCTGTAGACCCTGACCCACGACACGTGACAGAACTCCCTCCAGCAGTTTGTCCTAGTTGAACTTTTTGAATTTCGTGAAGCAAATACCAAACTCCCAGTGCAGCGGCAAGAAACACCACAAAAAGTGGAAGGTGACCAAATAGCTTCACACTCCACATGGGGAGACACTTAGCCCCCAGTGGCCACAATTATCTACAAAGAGAGAATTCAGCACTGCTGCCTAATGTTCATTGGAATATAAGAGACCATGTCCTCCAGGTCACATAGATGCAGACCCAGCTTTGATGGTCTCACTACAAAGGAAGCTAAAGCTCCTGACAACAACATATATTTCAAGTGCCCAACCTCAGAGGCAGTTTCTGAAGAAGTCTTTAGGCCAGCAGAGCTCCATGATTGTGGAGTTTACACTGTCCCTTACTTTTGGAAACTGGTCTACCACCTTCAAAGTTCTAAACTCCTGAGCAATTTTCATTCCAGATATATATTCACAGATTTTATAACTCTTCTCCTCAAATTGTGTCTTACTTGGAGCGAAGGAAATGTCAAGGAATTGTTCTGGATGAGAGTGGAAGGATTTTTGTGTAGCACATGTTTGCATACACATTGGATTCATTTTCCAATTTTCCAATTGAAATACTGAATCCCTGACACTCCCCCATACCCTACTAGACTCTGTGTACTAATCCTAATATGATGGAGAAAAATAACCCCCCAAAAATTGATATACAAGCATTTCAAAAGAGGCCTGGTGTATATTTGGACTTGCATTATGCACTGTATAGGGTAAGAGTTATAAATCTAGTCAATTTTTTGTTGAAATAGTTCTCCAGTTGTTTTTAAAGTTAACCAATATGTGAATTCCTGTCTCCCTTTCGCTGTAGCCTATTCAGCATATGTATTTTTATAAGCACATATACAATCCTACCTGGTACCACACGTACACTATTTTGTGGTTGCTGACTTAGCAGATACAAATTGTGAGAAGAGATCACTCCTCCTAAATGCTGATGGAACTGAAAATTCAACCTATGGGTGAGTTTCCTAGCTGAACAACATTATATATAAATCCATGTTCAGTAAAATGAATATTTTTGATCTGTGAATGATATATATTTCATGGTGAATTTCAATTGGCATATAGTGCTAATTTTTAATATCTGTATATATATATATATATATATATATATATATATATATATATATATATATATACTATCCAGATTTTTCAAAATATGAAATATATCTGTCTTATTATACATTTCCTAAATTCATTCATATTCATGTATGTGGATTTATAATTATCTTTTCACAAGATTATTCTCAGAAATATTCATCCACCTGAAATACATATTTGTTTCCTACTACTGAAAACTAACTTTAGTGAATGGTGTATACAAATCCTAATATTTCTTCAGTAACTGACCAAGTTTAACATCAATGCAAGTAGACTCCTATGGAACATGATGTGTATTTTGATGTTAATTTTTTTCAACACTGGTGCATTACAATTTCTTTAGTTTATGCACATCATTGGATATAGATTTCATCCACAAGTTTGCAAATTTATAGGCATTTGTTTCACTTTCAATCACTTTCTACTTCAGAACACATATATTTCTTCATGTTTCTTGACTGGTCTTTTCATGAGACTTCTTTCCAAACACATTATTTTTGATATCCATAAGTACTTTTGAAGCAAATCTCACACATCCTATATGATGAACCATAACCCTAATATTACGATTAGATGTATAACTGGTTAGAATGAATGATTGTATATCAATATATGATTTCTTATATATTTTCAGATATCAATTCAATCCATTATTTAAAGTGGAACCAGTTATATTATTTATACACAATATTGTCTATTCATGCATTATCTCTATATTCATAGACACAGGGTACACCTCTTTATACCCCCAATACTAATTTACATGTCTTCAAAATATTCCTCCTTGAAATGGTGGAAGAAATACTCATGTCACCTGACCTATGTATACATTTTATCACAGTAATATTCTGGACACAAAAAGCAAAGGTCACACTTATGATTGTACCAATGTAAAGGTTGGTCGAGCGTTGGAGTAAGAGACCACCAAGAGACTGTCACATGCAACAGCAAAGTGTTTATTGGGGGTCCAGCATGCTGTGGCTCAGAGCTCACTTGAATTTAACAGAGAGCCCTGAGAACAGCTTAAGCAGAGATTATATACTTTCCTTAGAGAGGGCAGGGAGTGAAATTTATTGATGGGTCATGGCAAGTGGGCGGTTTGTTTGCAAATGTGTGAGGGAGTACATTCTGCAGTTTGGCAATTGGGGACAGTACATTTGGGGAACAAGATAAGCAAACAGTTCTCAAGATTTCAACAATGTTTTGTTAAGCATACAGAAAAACAGAAATTGACAAGTACCTATTTTATTATCCTTTCATTCCCCACTTCTTGTTCTGGTTACTTTTAATCATAAAAGTGATCATTGGGGGGTGTCACAATTCATGTCTGCTAGTCGGAAACATTGTTGTCTGATTACCATAAGTTTAACTTGTCCAATTTGAGCTTGGAGAAAAGAAACTACACGGTTGAGCATACAGGGCCCTACAGTTAGCAATAATATGAAGATTATTAAAGGACCGGCCAAGGCTGATAAAAGTGTAGTTACCCACGGGGACTGTGTGTACCAAGACTCAATCCACCCTTTTTGGGCCTCTGTCTCTCGTTGACACTCTTCAAGGCGTTTTTTTTAAATTTACTCATAGATTCTTTTACAACTCCAGTATCGTCAGCATAAAAACAATATTCTTCCCTCAATGCAGCACAAAGGCCCCTTCTCTCATGAAGAGAAGGTCCAAATGTCGCCTGTTCTGTAAAACTACTTCAGAGAGCGAGGTTAAAGATTCCTGTAAAGCTGTGATGGAGGTTTTTAATATCTTTAAGTTTTGGTCTATTGGTACTTGTCATTGGGTTATTTGTTGTGTCCCATGGACTAGGGCAGTGGTTCCTGTGCCCACCCCTGCAGCAACTCCTATTCCGAATAGGATGGCTAAAGTGAGGAATACAGCTCCCAGCAGAACCGAGTTTTTTGCCCCCCTATTTGATTTTTAAATGAACCTGTTTAATGATAGAGCACTGTGGGAATCATCTGCACCATTACATAATTAATCACATCTGTTGACCATTTTATGAACCCATTAACAATGTTTAAGTATATAGAATTACACTTTTGTAGGGACAGACAAGGCAAGGCACCTAAGATAGCACCGAAGCTAATGAAACAATCCTATTTGGTTGCAAACGGATTTAGAGGGCATTGCTTCTGTTGTAATCAATTAATCCGCTGAACCCCAAGTTTAGGTAGTTTCAGAATTTTGTACCCAACATGTAGGTAAAGTGGCTCAGAAGTTCACAGTCTGCAGAAGTTCACAAAAAGCTGTTTTTGTTTCTGTTTTATTTCCTCTGTTCTATGCAAGTTTAGTTTTTAAGGACACTTGGGAGGGGGAGAGATTTTGTCTTCTCTTTTTTTTTCTCCCTGCCAGCTATTACCATGGAGCCCAGTTGGTAACTTCTTTATCTTAGAAATGTAGCCATCTCTGTGAAGCCCCAGCTCAAGGCCAGAGGCCTTGTTCACATATTTTGTGAAAAACTAGTAAAGGGGTGTCTAGCATAGCAGAGCTGATTTTTCCAGCCCATGGTACGTAGAACAGGGCAACAAGAAAAGAGGAAGTTTATCTACATTGAACTCCTTCATTGGGACTCTTTTGCTAAAAGTCCTAAATTCAGCCATGGTGAAGACTTCTGGAGAAGGTCAGTAAAGAATTTTCTGTGGTCCTGGTACAGAGGGGGAAGACGTGAAAGGCGGGTGGTGAGAGCAGCTCCGTGGATCTGAGAATGAGGAAGAAGAGATGTAAAAGAATAATGGGAAAGGGCTTTGGGATTTTCCTAGCATCAAAAAGTTGAGCAGTAGAACAGATAGACCAGAGGGGAAGATGGGAGTGAGTATCTCAAAAAGCCTGTGAGGGACTTCAAATTCTTAGTAACCTGTTTTCAGTGTTGACAAAGCAACTTTAAAGGCCATTTTCATTACATCTTGGATAGGGGTCTGAGGGCTCTCCTCTGCCTGTTTGAGCTTTGGGTTAGCTGGTAAAAGGACCTTTTGGGACCCGGTGCGGACACTGACAGGAGAAGAGAGGAGTGAGTGGGCAGAGGGGTATCTCAGTACCTGCTACCTCAGCAAGGGGGCAATTTTCTGAGAACCAGCGGTGGTTTGGGTATTTGATCAAGTAATTGGAGAGGAGAAATCAGGTTGCTGAGGTGGGATTTACAGTAGAGCATCTGGAGTAGATGGCAGAGGGTGAGGATCTATTGGAGATGTATAGTTCAGGATTTGAGTGAAGGAGGAAAAAGGCCTCCACATAGGGGAATTTCCTTCCACGCTATTGAGCACTTGCCGCAGTTAAAAAGGTCACACAGAATTTGAGGTTATAGAGACCCCCCTGGGGGCCATCGGTTTTGGTTGTTAATTGGTAATATGGCCAATGCTGTGTACTGAATTTGATGAAAAGTTTGGGTTCCTCTAGGCAGCCCCTATATGCTCACATCCCTATGACTCACAGAAGAAGTCGGCTTTTTCCTCACACAGCCTTGGCTTTTGTGGCTTTGATAACTGCCGGGTAAACATAGTAATCTAGGCTAGCCAACCTGCATCTGGCTCGCGTTTTCCTTCACCCACAATAGCAAAACTCACACACTCTTCCTGATAAACCATAACCGTAATATTACCATTAGATGTTTAACTCGTTGGAATGAATGTATGTATATCAATATAAGATTTCCTGTATATTTTCAGATATCAATTAAATCCATTATTTAAAATTGGAACTAGTTATATTATTTATTCACATTATGATTTATTAATGCATTATCTCTGTATTCATAGATACAGGGTAAACTTATTTGTATCCCGAATACTAATTTATAAGTCTTCAAAATATTGCTCTGAGAACTGGTGGAAGAAATACTCATGTCACCTTATCTACAAATATATTTTATCACAGTAATATTCTGGACACAAATACCAAAGGTCACACTTATGCTTCTACCAAAATCTAAATGGAAAGTGAGCAGGGATTACTAAAAACATCCACGTTCAGTTTGCCTAATGCTCTCTAATGTCAATCCTATTGGTAATTACATATTTGTTTCTTCCTAAGATTATATATTCTCTCAAGCATGTTGAAATTGTCTAATCCAATCACTCACTTTATACTTTGCCTGATTTCCTAATGTCTCTATTGATATCTGCTTTCCTACATATTTTCACCAGTTCATCATTGTGACTGACTCTTCACATGTGCTGACATTTACAGTCATTCTCTACAAGAAACCCTATTTCTAAAGAACTTTTGGTCCAAATCCTATACTCACTCTTCTTTCAAAATATACCGATTACCTTCCTAATCCTGCCGACTCTTCCTCTTTCACTACATTCAATCATCCAAGGTAAATGGTCCTATACCATTGTATGTCGATTTATCTGAGACAACTGTGCAGAAAGTAATTCAAAGCTAAGTATCCCCATCAAGGGCCCAATGCCCTTCTGGGCTTCAAATCGTACCTAGATTTCTGTTTTCATACGTATATTTCTCCTCTATATTCTTATAAATATCGCAGGTTCCCTATACCATTATTAATCCAGCAGAATGATTCCTAATCCAAATTGAACATGTTATTAATACTAACCATACACTGTTTCCTCAATCTAACTTTACAAAAGAGCAGGGACAGAGTTGGTCTTAAAATACAGGAATGTAGGGGATCTTCCACCTGCTGAGAACCTCATAGGTCCATGCAGAAATGATCCCTGGAGAAGATGTATTCAGCTATGAAGGACCTGAGAGGGCAAAAGTCATCATCCATGGCAAACAACTTGATGTGGATTGTCTGAATGAGGCACTTTCTTCTCAATGTAGAGAAGGTGGACCAATCCAGGCCTGTGTTGAGAGCTCTTACAGGGTGCCTATGGTTGATATACCATTCTAACTTGTAAAAGTGTCACAGGAAATAGGGGCAGCCTCCATCGCATGGGACTCTTGGAAGCAACTGTTAGGACATATGGTTACCAAAGCAGTGATCTCATTCAGTTCCTGAAAGAAGTGACCTCACCTCATTTTCTTTTTGATTTAACTCTCTGAACATGGGATACAGGAAGCCAGGCATCCAGAGCCAGTCCCAGTCCCAGTTTCAGTGTGCTCACTTGATTGGAATTAACAAGGATAGGGTCAGTCATTCTTGGTACCTTCTAATGTGAGGATCGGCAAATGCCATGAAAGCTCTGAAGAGGGGCCTGTCCTGAAAAAGTTGGTAGTGGCTCAGCACTGGCTACTGACAACTTTGGAGACTTGCCCAAAAAAACCAGATCTGAGACAGGACAGGACATTTCAGGGAAAGTCTGTCAGTCAGAGGACACTCCAGTTAGTCACATACCTACTTGCTGGAAGGAGGTGCCTTTGTGGGTGTGGGTGTGTGTTTGTGGTTATGTCTCATGGTCTGAGAATAGGTAGGAAAGGCGGTTTGTTTCGTTTGGACTAGACTGCTTCTAGAATGTCATTTGACAAGGGGAGTGTTTCTATATCTGTGTATC
Organism: Callospermophilus lateralis; assembly: GCF_048772815.1. NCBI lineage: Eukaryota > Metazoa > Chordata > Mammalia > Rodentia > Sciuridae > Callospermophilus > Callospermophilus lateralis. The sequence goes on from NW_027514417.1 coordinate 479,262, forward strand.
ACACTGTGTCTGTGGATGCAGACATTAAAAAAGAGAATGCATCAATGATTGTTTCCTGTCTAGTAGACAGCTTTCCAGCGTTCATCCTGCCCAATTTATGAATAGAGTGTGGCTAGCCTTATTGATGTGCATCACCTGCTACCTTCCTAAGTTCCTGTTTTCTTCCTGAATTCTGGCCACTCTGCTTTAGGCCTTTTGCTTACCTAATGTTCTGTTGCCCTGAATGTCAGGAAGGTCTTTGCCTCAGGCCACCCTTTTTTGAATCCTGAAGAAAACAGTTTTCAAATGGAAATGAATAGGCATCACCTGTGTTTCTTTGATTAAATGCTTTGGAAAAGGATGTGTCTCAATCAGCCTCTTCACCCTGTGTGAGGCTGTGGCTTAGATTCTCAGCACCTAATTTATCTAAAGAAAGATCCCATATGTGCATCCAAATCCACAATGGCAAAAAGATCAATCATTGTGGATGAAGTCTCTTGCCTTCCTCTGTTCGGTTCCTGACCTCTATCAAGTGAGAATAGGGATCCTTTGGGTCAAATGAGTTCTTCAAAGCCATGCAGAAGTTCTTGGGTTTTCTCATTACTCCAAATCGCATAAAGAATTTATACCTGACAGTCAGTAGGCCTCAAATTGGACAAGCAGAGCAGTATTAATGGCAGGCCTATTTGATCACTCCTGGTTCACCGGAAGTGTGTCCAGGCCACTCTGACTTTAGGCAAATGAGTGGCAAGGGAGCATATTTTTGACACTGTCTTGAGCTGTGTCCCTCATGGAAACCACCAACCGGAGTTTATGATGAGTGCCTATATGGAAGAAGATGAGGGCCATGTGGGAGTGTTTTGGTTTTAATTTTGGTTATTTGTGTGACAGTTGGAAGAGATGACTGGGTCCACCTTGGCTTGAACTCTGGTGTGATTCCCCTTAGATACTGAGTTCAGGAAATGACATCAGAGAAATATTGCCATGAACTGTTTTGGGATTTTAGGAGGCCACGGATAAGAGTTGCCCTTGGAAACTGATCTAGGGCCAGGTTTGCTTTCCACAGAGCACTAGGAATTTCAGCTAGGATATCACATGATTTTATTCTGAAAAACTTGACAGCCAGAGTTGAGAGGCAAAACACACATGGACCTCACATTGTAAACCTCAATGGGCATGGCTTCATGTGACATTTTGGCCACTCTTTGGGAAGTCTTGCCTGTGATAATTCTCCACAGCTTTCTATGAAATGAGCTTCCTCACCATATAATGTTTCCTGATAAATACCATGAAATTTTTGAAATTCCCATAAACAGGTGGCACTGGAGAATCTTTGGATGTCCTGTTTCTGATCATGAGTGTACCACACAGTGCCTTGATTGACTGGGTTCCATGAAAATGGTGTAGAACAGAGATGCCAGTAACTTGGTGCCTTCTGAGTAGTGGGCCTAGAGGAGTGGTGGGCAGGAGTGTGATAAAACATCTGCGGTGGGGCCATGTGGATCTGCCATTGTCTTCAAAATGGCTTGTGACTGACATGGTGCAGCCAACAGACCCTTATAAGTAAAGGCATATTGTTATATGGAGAGGTTTCAGGGCAATGTTCAGAATCAGGTTGCTATAGTCAAGGGGGCAAGCTATATAGGATAGAAGCCTAGTTGGTGCATTCTCTTGCTGACCCTGTTTCACCACACGTGACAGAACTCCCTCCAGCATTGTGTCCCAGTTGAATTCCTTGTATTTCGTGAAGCAAATACCAAACTCCCAGTGCAGCTGCAAGAAACACCAGGAAAAATGGAGGATGACCAAATGACTTCACGGTCCACAGGGGGGGGAGACACTTAGTCCCCAATGGCCACAGTTGACCTAAAAAGATAGAATTCAGCACTGCCGCCTCATGCTCATTGGAAAATAAGAAACCACTTCCTCCAGGTCACATAGATGCAGACCCAGCTTTGATGGTCTCACTACAAAGGAAGCTAAAGCTCCTGACAACAACATATATTTCATGTGTCCAAACTCAGAGGCTGTTTCTCAATAAGTCTTTATTCCACCAGAGCTCCATGTTTGTGGCGTGTTTACCCTGTCCCTTACTTTTGGAATCTCCTCTACCACCTCCAAGTTTGTAAACTCCTGAGCATGTTCCATTCCAGATATATAATCACAGATTTTCAAACTCTTCTCTTCTAATTGTGTCATACTTGGGGTAATGGTTATGTCAAGGCTTTGTTCTGGATGAGTGTGGGAGGATTTTTTGTAGCACATATTTGCCTACTCATTGAATTCTTTTTCTAATTTTCCTTTGGAAGTACTTTATCCCTGACACTACCCCAAACCCTACTAGACTCTGACTACTAATCCTAATATGATGGAGAAAAATAACCCAAACAGATTGGAAATGCAAGCAGTTCAGAAGAGGCATGGTGTACAGTTGGAATTGCCTTTTGCATGATAAAGTGTAGCTGTTGTAAAACTTGTCAATTTTTTGTTGAAATAGTTCTCCATGTGTTTTTAATTTAACAAATAAAAAAAATCCTGTCTCCCTTTCTCTGTAGCCTATTCAGCACATGTAATTTCATATGCACATATAGATTCCTACCTGGTATCACATGTACATTCTTTTGAGATGGCTGATTTGGCAGATACAAATTGTTAGCAGAGATCACTCCTACTAAATGCTGTTGGAACTGAAAATTCAAACTATTCGTGAATTTCCTAGTTGAACAACATTATACATAAATCATGTTGAGTAAAATAAATATATTTGGACCTGTGGATGATATATATTTCACAACAAATTTCGATTGTCATATATATTGCTACTTTTTAATGTCTGTGTGTTATATGTATATCCAAATATATGTGGATGATATATATTTCACAACAAATTTTGATTGTCATATGTATTGCTACTTTTTAATGTCTCTGTGTTATATGTATATATATATATACATATATACACACACACACACACTCCAGATTTTTCAAAATATGAAATATATGTGTCTTACTGTACACTCTATCAATTCATTGATGCTCATGTATGTGGATTTATAATCAATATTTCACAAGATTATTCTCAAAAATATTCATCAACCCGAAATACATATTGTTTCCTATTACTGACAACTATCTTCAGTGAATGGTGCATACAAATCCTAATATTTCTACAGTAACTCATCCTGTTTAACATCAATGCAAGTAGATTCCTATGGGATATGATGTAACTTTTGACATTCACTTTTATTTAACACTGGTACTTTACAATTTCTTCAGTTTATGCACATCATAGGATATATATTTCATCCACAAGTTCGCAAATTATAGGCATTTGTTTCACTTTCAATCACTTCCTGTTTTAGAACACATGTATTCCTCCAGGTTTCTTTACAGGTCTTTCAGTGAGACTTCTTTCCAAACACTTTATTTTTGATTTCCATAATCACTTTTGAAGCAAAACTCACACACCCTTCATGATAATCCATAACCCTAATGTTAACATTAGATGTACAACTGGTTGAAATGAATGAATGTATATCAATATAAGATTTCGTATATATTTTCAGATATTAATTCAATCCATTATTTAAAGTGGAATCAGTTATATTATTTATTCACAGTATCGTCTATTCATGCATTATCTCTATATTCTTAGACACAGGATACACCTCATTGAACTCCATTACTAATTAATACATCTTCAACATATTGCTCCCAGAAATGGTGGAAGAAATACCCATGTCACCTGATCTACATATACATTTTATCACAGTAATATTCAGGACACAAAAAACACAAACGTCACACTTATGATTGTACCAAACCTAAACGGAAATTGAACAAGGATTACTAAAAACATCCATGTCCAGGTTGCCTAATGTGCTCAAATGAAAATCCTATTGGTGACTACATATTTGTTTCTTCCAAAGATTATATAATCAAACTCAACCCTTTTGAAAAAGTCTAATCCTGTCACTCACTTTATACTTTGCCTGATTTTGTAATGTCTCAATTGATATCTTCTTTCCTAGATATTTTCCCCAGTTCATCATTGTGACTGAATCTTCACATGTGGTGACACTTACATTCACCCTCTAACCGAAACCCTATTGCTAAAGAACATTTGTTCCAAATCTATTATTCCCTCCTTCCTAAACCTACCGAATACCATCCTAATCCTAACTTCTATCACTTTTTGACTGGATGTTCTCTTCTACATTCCATCATCCCAGGTACAAGATACTATGCCATTGTATATCGATTTATCTGAGACATCTGTGCAGAAAGTAATTCAAAGCTAAGTATACCAATCAAGGGCCCAATGACCTTCTGGGCTTCAAATCTTACTTAGATTTCTGTTTTCATAATTATATTTCACCTATATATTGTTGTAAATATTGCAGGATCCCAATACCTTTATTCATCCTGTAGAATGATTCCTAACTGAAATTGAATCTGTTATTAACCCTAAGCATACACTGTTCCCTCAATCTTACATTACAGAAGAGCAGGGACAGAGTTGGTCTTAAAATACAGGAATGTAGGGGATCTTTAACCTGCTAATAACCACAAAGGTCCTTGCAGAAATGATCCCTGGAGAAGATATAGGCAGCTATGAAGGACCTGAGAGAGCAAAAGTCATCTACCATGGAAAGCAACCTGGTCAGGATGAAGGGTTGTGTCTGAATCATCCTCTCTGATCTTAATGTAGAGAAGATGGACCAAAGCAGGCAATTATGGAGAGCTGTTCCTGGGTGCCTATGTTTGATTTATCATTCTAACTTGTGAAAGTGTCACAGAGAGTAGGGGAAGCCTCCATCTCATGGGCCCCTTGGAAGCAACTGTTAGGACAAACTGGTTGCCAAGGCAGTGACCTCATTCAGTTCAGGAAGGAAGTGACCTCACCTCACTTCTTTGGTGATGGAATTCTCTGAACTTGGGATTCGGGAAGCCAGACACCCAAAAGCAGTCCCAATCCAAGTCCCATTGGTCTCACTTGTTTGGATTTACCGAGGACAGGGTCAGTCTTTTTTGGTACCTACTGATGTGAGGATGGCCAAATGCCAGGAAAGCTCTGAAGAGGGTCCTTTTCTGAGAAAGCAGGTAGTGGCTCAGCGCTCGCTTCTGACAATTTCAGAGAGGTGGCCAAAGAGACCAGATCTGAGATAGGACAGGCCATTTCTGGTGAACATAGCATGGTCCACCACTCAGAGGAAACTCCGGATAGTCACAGACCTACTTGGGGGAAGGAGGTGTCTTTGTGGGTGTGGGTGTGGGTTTGTGGTTTTGTCTCATATTCTGCGAATAGGTAGGAAAGGCGGTTTACTTGGTTTGGAGTGAACAGCTTTTACTAAGTCATTTGACAAGGCAAGTGTTTCTATGTCTATGTAACCCACTCTGTCCGTGGTTGTAGATATTAGAAAAGAGGATGCATCATTGGATGTGTCCTGTCTAGTAGAAAGCTTCCCAGCATTCATCCTGCCCAATTTATGAATGTACTGCAGCTTGCCTTATCGATGGGCAACACCTGCTATCTTCCTAAGTTCCTGTTTTCTTTCTGAATTCTGGCCACTCTGTAGAATAGGCTCATGGTTTTGTGTCCAAGGTATGTACCACCTCCAATCTCTGTGACATGGCCATGTACTGAATAGCTGAAAGGAATGGCGACCATGTCAGAAAACTCAGATATCAGTGTGACCATGAAAGTCTCAGTGGAGAAACCCTGCTTTGTGCCTTTAGATTACCTATTGTTCAGCTGCCCTGAAAGTTGAGAGAAACAAAAACCATGAGTACTGAATAAATGTTGCAGCAGTTGGAACATGTCGCTGTATTGAGGTTCCCTCACCAGACTTTAGTTTCCCCAGTTATCTGGACTGTCAACGTAACCTTTTAATTTTAGTGTTACAGTTGTCCTTCCCCATTAGATACAGTGTAATAATTTCATGTCATCTGATCTTGCAAAATCCTTTTACTAGTATGACCTTTGTGTCTAATAGAGAAATCTTCACTTCTGTTACTCAGGGCTGGATAATCGTACTAGCAGACATGAAGACTACCTGTTTAGGTTAGGAATATAAGTAGGTCTTAACCTAAAAAATCTGCCTCTCGCAGCTCCTCTTGATAGTCTCTTTATATAGTTATCAGGCATTCCTGTCTGAGAATCCTTCTTTTAGTTTCCAGTCTTACTTATTTTGGGAGGCTAACATAAATTGTATACCTTAAAATTTTATTATTATTATGATGATGATGATGATGATGATGATGATGATGATGATGATGATTAATTAAAATGCCCAGGAATGGCTGTATTTTCGTTTTAACTGTCTTTGCTAACTGTTTAAGATGAAACAGTCAAACTGACTTCTGTTTCTATCTATTTTTCACAGTCAGCTGAGCTTTTATGGGAGTCAATTCTGGGGAAACTTGAGAGCAGCTTCTCAGTTCTGATAGTGCCATTTTCGTTAGGTGGGTCCAGGTCTTGCTTGACCATGTGGTTTCCCTCAGAAGCATAAGAATGTCTCCCTTCTCTGATAACTCTCCTCTTCATGGCAAATGCACTCATTGGCTTTATGTTCTCCAGTGGTCTCATTATTTTTCCTGATCTGGAGGTTATTTGGCCCAGAGTTGCAAAGCTCTTTAGAGAAGTCCCCTGTTCCCTGGATTCAGACTGACTCAGAGGGCAAGAGCCAAATATTGGTTTTCTTGGCCCTTTTCATTTAACTTTAATTAAATCCTAATCTGAAACATCCAGCAAATAAATTTTAACAGCCTTATATTACAAGTACTGGGATTTAATGTCTATAACTTTATAATTATTTATCTTTTAATTAATTGGGATCTGTATTATTCTGTCTTATAGGTGATGACTTATTATCTTAAATTAACCCATGTTGTGTTCTTAAAGCAACACTTCTGTAAAACACTAACAGGGAATCTTTAGATCACTTATAAGGAAATTACAAAATAAAAATTTTTATCAAGAGTAAAAATACTTAGTTCGTGTAACAGCTACCCTAAATTTTTTGGCTGAGTTATACACTATATCCCCTGTTTAAATCCTAGAAACCTTGACACAAATCAAAAACCAAAGAAACTTTTGAACATAACTTTAAATGAAATAAAATCTGACCTACTGCTTTCGTAGTCATTCTCACATGTTGTAAGATGGGACACACAGCCTTATTTCAGTTAAGGCAGGGCTCTATATGAATCTTTAGTGTTTTAGATCTAAAGGTGATCTTTGTTTTTTAAATATCATTTTACAAAGTTTACATAAATTGTGTCAGGTCACATGAACATTTGCTAACACCGTATGATATCAGATTTAAAACATGAATTAAAGAAAGGCTGAAAGTTTTTAACCTTTACATAGATTAGGCTCTCAATAACTTAAAAATACATTTAAATGGTTCCCCAATGTAAAAAGTAACATAAAACTTTACATATCTTATTGATAACAGGTAAATAAATCCCCAATATATTTTTTTACCATATAACTTTAGAACAACAGATTGATATAATGCTCTTTTCAAGTTTCTACCTTACAGACTTGTATACCTGGAAGATATGAGCACATTGACAGCAACACAATTACATTGATGTTTCTACATTAACCAAGTTAACTTTTAAAGAAATGGCAGTACAGTTCTCTAAAATAACAGTTCTTATTTATTCAGTTGTTTAATTTTTATGGTTGTTTGCTCTAGAAAAAAATAAAACTTAATAACACAGTTTTATGGGTAAACTTATGTTTTCAGAAATTTTTGTCTCTTTAACACATGACTGAATTTTACAATCTTATACACACTTTAGTACAAACTTATACAGACCTTAGTAAATCAATCAGATATCAAACAAAACTACTCATGAATGAGTAATCCCATATGAAATTTACTTTACTTATTTATTAAAATATTAGACAATTGTATTGAAAATTGTAAACCATTTTTTTGTTGTTGAAGGAAAAGTCCTTGAACAAAGGCATATTAGACCTTTTGTAGACATTAATATTTTATTAGATTTTTGAACACCTAGAAAACCTTGTGAGCTTAAATTTAAAGAGCAATTCCCTACAGAACAGAACAGAGGACAGAACCATTCTCATTACTGTCCTGGAGAGGGGTATATGTTAGCCTACCCAGGCCACCTCCCTGTCATCAGAAGTACTCTCCCTTAACTGGATAGCAGATGTTATAAAGGCGTCACTTACCTATGGAGGCCTCCTCTACCAGGAGCTTGCTAATAGTTTTAGTGCTTTGGTTCTCTGCAGTGCTCCACGGACTGAAGGTTCAATCCAAGGCCTTGGAACGTCTTAAGTTGCACACCCCCTGGAGTGGCTCTCCTGTGTGGAGCCCTAGAGGGCAGGCCAGCTTCAGAATTTCCACAGTCTGGTCTTGTGATCTGGTCGGGCAGGGTTATCTCGCTTTGGAACTCCAAAATGTAAGACCAGAATGCAAGAAAAGACCACTGACTCCAATTAAAATCAAATTAAGGCAAGCTTATTATTTCAACCGGCCAGGCTGCCTCTCCCTCCCAAAATGGCGGGAACAAGACAGCAACCCAACTTTCCTACAGCCCAGATATGTAGCCCAGAAAGATACACAAAATGGGGGTTACAGATAAGAGAACTTTGACAAGCATCACACTAATGGTATATTACATTTTTTTTTTTTTTTGCTGGCCCTAACATCAGAATTTATGAGGACCATTAGAGCCTCAGAGACACGCTGTCTGGCCAGGGAAAGAAAAATATTTATGAGGTATCATTAAAGTTTTAGAGAGCGCTGCTATCTGGTCAGAGATCCAGACATGGGTGAGTTCAAGGCACTGGTAGGCATTCCAAGCAGGTTCAGAATTTGCGCTAATTTATAGTAAAGCCAAAATTATCTTTTCATGGCTTTGTGGCAAGATGGCCCCCAATTTTAATGAAAGATCAGGTTGGATCTATCAACCCTGTCCCTTACTTTTGGAAACTCCCCTACCACCTCCAAGGTTGTGAACTCCTGAGGATTTTGCATTCCTGATAGGTATTCACAGATTTTCTAACTGTTCTCCTCTAATTGTGTCTTACTTGGGGCCGAAGTAATATGAAGGCATTATTCTGGATGAGAGTGGAAAAATTTTGTGTAGCACATATTTGCATACACATTGGATTCATTATCTAATTTTCCATTCGAAATACTGAATCCCTGACACTAACCAATAGCTGACTAGACTCTGACTACTAAACCATTATGATGGAGAAAAATAACCCAAACAGAATAGAAATACAAGCAGTTCAGAGGAGGAATGGTGTACAGTTGGACTGGTCTTTTGGATGATAAAGGGTTGGTGTTATAAATCCAGTAAATTTTTTGTTTAAATAGTTCTCAATGTGTTTTAAAGTAAACAAATATGTGAATTCCTGTCTCCCTTTCTCTGTAGCCTATTCAGCACATGTAATTTTATATGCACATATAGAATCCTACCTGGTATCACACATACATACTTTTGAGGTTACAGTTACTAGGAAGATACAAATTTTGAGAAGAGATCACTCCTCCAAAACGATTTTGGAACTGAAAATTCAAACTATGGGTGAGCTTCCTAGTTGAAAAACATTATTCATAAATCCATGTTTACTAAAATAAATACTTTTGCATCTGTTGATGATATATATTTAATGATGAATTTCGATAGGCATAAATATTGCTACATTTTAATGTCTGTGTATATATATATACACACTCTCCAGATTTTTCAAAATATGAAATATATGTGTCTTACATTAACTCCCTGAATTCATTCATGTTCATGTATGTGGATTTATAATCAACTTTTTACAAGATTATTCTCAGAAATATTCATCCACCTGAAATACATATTTGTTTTCTAGTACTGAAAACTAACTTCAGTTAATGTTGCATACAAATCCTAATATTTCTTCAGTAACTGACCCACTTAAACATCATTGCCTGTAGATTTGTATGGGACATAATGTGTATTTTGACGTTCATTTTTTTACAACACTGGTACATTATATTTTCTTCAGTTTATGCACATCATAGGATATATATTTCATCCACAAGTTCACAAATTTATAGGCATTTGTTTCACTTTCAATCACTTACTGCTTCAAAACACATGTATTCCTCCAGGTTTCTTCACTGGTCTTTTCATGAGACTTCTTTCCAAACACATTATATTTGATTTCCATAATCAATTTTGAAACAAAGCCCACACACTCTTCATGATAAACCATAAACCTAATATTAAAATTAGATGTATAACCGGTTGGAATGAATGATTGTTTATCAATATAAGATTTCCTATATATTTTCAGATATTAATTCAATCCATTATTTAAAGTGGAATCAGTTATATTATTTATTCAGAATATCGTCTATTCATGCATTATCTCTATATTCATAGACACAGGATACACCTCATTGAACTCCAGTACTAATTAATACATCTTCAACATATTGCTCCCAGAAATGGTGGAAGAAATACCCATGTCACCTGATCTACATATACATTTTATCACAGTAATATTCAGGAGACAAAAAACACAAACGTCACACTTATGATTGTACCAAACCTAAACGGAAATTGAACATGGATTACTAAAAACATCCATGTCCAGGTTGCCTAATGTGCTCAAATGAAAATCCTATTGGTGATTACATATTTGTTTTTTCCTAAGATTATATATTCAAACTCAAGCCTGTTGAAAATGTCTAATCCTATTACTCACTTTATACTTTGTCTCATTTCGTAATGTCTCTATTGATATCTGTTTTCCTACATATTTTCCCCAGCTCATTATTGTAACTCATTCTTTACATGTGCTTACATTGACATTCACTTTCTAACCAAAACCCTATTGCTAAAAATATTTTGGTCCAAATTCTATACTCACGCTTTTTTCTAAACCTACTGACTATCTTCTTAATCCTACCTACTGTCTCTTTTTGACTGGATGTTCTCTTCGACATTCAATCATCCAAGAAAAAAGGTCCTATGCCATTTTATATCGATTCAGCTGAGGCATGTGTGCAGAACATAATGCAAAACTAAGTCTCCCAATCAAGGGCCCAATGCCCTTCTGAGCTTCAAATCTTACCAGGATTCCTGTTTTCATACTTATATTTCACCTATATATTCTTGTAAATATCGCAGGTTTCCAATACCATTAATCATCCCGCAGAATTATTCCTAACACAATTCGAACATGTTTTTAACCCTAACCATACACTGTTCCCTCAATCTAACATTGCAGAAGAGTAGGGAAAGTGTTGGTCTTACAATACAGGAATGTAGGGGATCTTCCACATGCTGATAACCTCAAAGATACATGCAGAAATAATCCCTGGAGAAGATGTATGCAGCTATGAAGGACTTTTGAAAGTGAAAGTCATCTTCCATAGCAAAGAACCTGGTCAGGATACAGGTTTGTGTCGGAATCAGCCTCTCTCTTTTTAATGTAGAGAAGATGGACCAAACCAGGCCTTTGTGGAGAGCTCTTCCCAGGTGCCTATGGTTTATATACCATTCTAACTTGTGAAAGTGTCACATGAAGTAGGGGCAGCCTCCATCTCAAGGGACCATAAGAAGAAACTGTTAGCACAAAGTGGTTGCCAAGTCAGTGACCTCATTCATTTCAGGAGGAAGTGACCTCACCTCACTTCCTTGTTTTTGGAAGTCTCTGAACTTGGAATCCAGGAAGGCAGGCACCCAGAGCCAGTCCCAGTCCCACTCCCAGTGGTCTCACTTGTTTGGATTTACCAAGGTGAGAATCGGTCTTTCTTGGTGCCTACTAATGTGAAGATGGCCAAATGCCAGAAGAGCTCAGAAGAGGGGCCTTTCCTGAGAAAGCCGGTAATGGCTCACTGCTGGCTCCTGTCAGCTTCACACAGTTGGCCAAGGATACTAGATCTGAGACAAGATAGTCCAATTCCGTGAAACATAGAATGGCCCACCAGTCAGAGAACACTCTGTATAGTCACAGACCTCCTTGGGGGAAGGAGGTGCCTTTCTGGGTGTGGGTGTGTGTTTGTGGTTTTGTCTCATGTTCTGAGAATAGGTAGGAAAGGCAGTTTGTTTGGTTTGGTGTGAACTGTTTCTGGTAAGTCATTTGACAAGGCGATTGTTTCTATTTCTGTGTATCCCACTGTGTCTGTGGTTGTAGAAATTAGAAAAGAGAATGCATCAATGGATGTTTCCTGTCTAGGAGAAAGCTTCCCAGGATTCATCTTGCCCCAGATATGTACAACCTCCAAAATCTTTGACAAAGCCATGTACTGGACAGCTGAATGGAATGGGAGCATCTCAGAAAACTCAGATATCTGTGTTACCAGGAAAGTCTCAGTGGAGAAACCCTGCAATGGGCCTTTTGCTTGCCTATTGTTATGTTGGCATGAATGTCAGGAAGGTCTTTGCCTCAGGCCACCCCTTTGTGAAGTCTGAAGAAAACAGTTTTCAAATGGAAATGAGTGGACATCACCTGTGATTCTTTCCTTAATTGCTTTGGAAAGGGATGTGTCTGAATCAGCATTTTGGCCCTGTGTAAGGCTGTGGCTTAGATTCTCAGCACCTGATGGATCTAAAGAAAGATCCCTTGTGTGCATCCAAAACCAACATCTCCAAAAGAGCACTCATTGTGGATGAAGTCTAACCAACTCCACTAACCAACTCACAGATATAGTAAATAACTTTTGAAGTTGAAGGGACCCCAGTAAACTTTGATGTAGATACAGGGGCATTATACTCAGCCTTTAAGGCCCCATTGGGCCCTCTATCAAATAAAAGGTCTCTAGTTCAAGGGGCTAATGGCAGTAAATATCGGGCTTGGACAACTAAGAGGTACATAGACCTGTGAAAAGGAAAAATTCATCACTCCTTGCTAGTAATCCCAGAGTTCCCGTCCCCATTGATGGGTGGAGATCTGCTCACCAAACTCTGGGCCATAATGACTTTTAACCCTGAAGGCCCCCAAGTGGAATTTCTAAATCCTTCAGTAAAAACTCCTATAGTCATGGCTTTAACAATGTCAGTAGAAAATGTACATCAACTCACTCACCTTGGTTCAAAGAAATTGCAGGCATTCCTGAAAGATCAAGAACAGAGTTTTCTACTAACTGACTCACAGCGAAAGGAAATAACTGAATGGGTATCAAAAGCGTCTCAGGTCCATCAATTGGTTAATGCTTACCCTTTTAAGCTTCCTGCAGGAAAACACCTTCGAAGAACCAGACCAGAAAAATTTTCAGAAGTGAACTTTACTGAAATTAAGCCAGCAAGGTATGGACTTAAATATCTCCTAGTCTTTGTAGATACATTTTCAGGATGGATTGAAACCTTCCCCCCCCCCAAAAAAAAAAACAAAAAAAAAAACAATGGCTCAAATCGTGGTCAAGATGATACTGAAGGATATTTTTCCAAGATACGGCCTGCCTAAGGTAATAGGGTCTGACAATGCACTGGTGTTCATGGCCCAGGTAAGTCATGGGTTAACCTGTACCCTGGTGATTAATTGGTAGTTACATTATGCTTATAGATCCCAGAGCTCAGGACAGGTAGAAAAAATAAATAGAACCATTAAAGAGACCTTAATGAAATTAAGCTTAGAAACCAGCTAAAAGATTGGACTATACTCCTGCCTTATGCACTGTATCATCTAAAAAATACTCCCTCTGTTTCTTTGTGTAACCTCTCCCCCTGTGAAATTCTCTATGTTGCCCCTCCTCCAGTAAGGGACCTAACCCCAACTCTAAGACCTAAGGATCCCTTCCACACCCCCTTGCTTGACACACTTAAAGCTCTTGAAAGAACTCAGCGATACCTGTTAAAACAGCTGGCCACGGCCTACCAACCTGGGGACAAGGAGACTCCACATCGATATCAAGTAAGAGACTTCATCTACATAAGATGACATCAGGTGTCATCCCTGGAACCCCGCTGGAAAGGAAATACCACGTGCTACTTATAACACCTACAGCAGTAAATGTAGACGGAATCCTTTCCTGTATCCCTGCCTTCCATCTCAAGCCTGTGCCCTGTCCAGACTCTGGCTGGAAACTGGAAATGACTGGTAACCCTTTCAAATTGTGTATTTGGCATGTGTATAAGGCTATAGACTCTCCCCTTGGCCACCACTAGTCCTAACCCTCATCAGCGAATTCAGCAGCAATGGCTGATCACAAATCCTCATAGACCAGAAGAATGGTCTATCTCCCTTACAGCCCACATAGGGACCTGTTGGTCATCTCAACATTTGTCAGCTGCCTATAGGTTTTTCCTATTGGGATATCCCTGATAAAGCAGATCCCACTAAAATTTCATTAAATCCCTTTCGTATCATAGATAATGAAAACAAATATTATGGATGTAGGGACACGTGAGCCAGATGCAGGTTGGCTAGCCTAGATTACTATGTTTTCCTGGAAGACTATCAAAGCCACAAACAGCCACGGCTGTGTGGGGGGAAAGCCGACTTCTTCTGTAAGTCATGGGGATGTTAGCATACAGGGAATGCCTGGTGGAACTCAAACTGCTCATCAAATTCAATACACAGAATTGGCCATATTACCAATTAGACAACCAAAACCTGTGACCCCCAGAGGGGTCTCCAGATCCTCACATTCTGCATGACCTTTTTAACTTCTGCAAGTGCTCAAAAGGGTTAAAGGAGATTCCCCTATGTGGAGGTTTTTTCCCTCCTTTGCTCACATCCTGAACTATACTTCTCCAATAGTTCCTCAAACTCAGCCTTCTGCTCCAGACTCTCTGCTGGCACTCCCACCTCAGCAACCTGATTTCTCCCCTCCAATTACTAGATCAAAAATCAAAACCTCTGCCGGTTCTCAGACAATTGCCCCCTTGCTGAGGTATCCGGTACTGAGGTACCCCTCCACACACTCACTCCTCTCTTCTCCTGTCAGTGCCCGCACTGGGTCCCATAAGGTCCTCTTACCAGCTAACCCAAAGCTCAAACCAGCTGAGGAGATCCCTCAGACTCCTATCCAGGATGTAATTAAAATGGCCTTTAAAGTTGCTTTGTCATCACTGTAAACAGGTGACTAAGAATTTAAAATACCTCACATGCTTTTTGGGATACTCACTCCCGTCATCCCCTCTGCTCTACCTGTTCTACTGCTCAAGTTTTTGTTGCTAGGAAAATCCCAAACCCCTTTTCCAATATTCTTTTACATTTCTACTTCCTCATTCTCAGATCCATGAAACTGCTCTCAGCCTTGCCTTCCACGTCTTCCCCCTCTCTACCAGGCCCACAGAAAAGTCTTAAATGACCTTCTCCAGAAGTCTTCACCATGGCTGACTTTAGGACTTTCAGCAAAAGAGTTCCTTTAAGAGAGTTCACTGTAGATAAACTTCTTCTTTTCGTGTTGCCCTGGTCTACTTGGCAACTGGCGAAAAAAAATCAGCACTCCTGAGCTAGACACACCCATACTAGTTTTTCACAAAATATGTGAACAAGGCCTCTGGCCTTGAGTGGGGGCTTCACAGAGATGGCTACATTTCTAAGATAAAGAAGTTACCAACTAGGCTCCATGGTAACAGCTGGCAGGGCGGAAAAAAAAGAGAAAAAAATCTCACCCCCTTTCAGGTGTCCTTGAAAAGTTAACTTGCCCAGAACAGAGGATAAAATAAAAGATAGAAAAACAGCTTTTTGTGAACTTCTGCCGACTTTGAACTTCTGAGCCCCTTCCCTTACATGTTGGGTACAAATTATGAAACTACCTAAACTTGGGGTTCAGGGGATTAATTGATTACAACAGAAGCAATGCCCTCTAAATCCGTTTGCAACCAAATAGGACTGTTTCCCTGTCTTCAGTGCTATCTTAGGTGCTTTGCCTCGTCCATCCCTATAACAGAAAGATTCTATATACTTAAACATTGTTTATGTTTTCATGAAATAGTCAACAGATGTGATTAATTATGTAATGGTGCAGATGTTTCCCAGAGTGCTCTATGATGACGCAGGTCCATTTAAAGATCAAATAGGAGGGCATGCAACTCAGTTCCGCTGGGAACCTGTATCTCTCACTTTAGCCATCCTATTAGGAATAGGAGTTGCTGCATGAGTGGGCACAGGAATCAATGCCCTAGTCCAAAGGACACAACCAATGCCCTAATTAGAAGCAGCAATAGACCAAAACTTAAAGATAATAAAACCTCCATCACAGCTTTACAGGAATGTTTAACCTCTGTCTATGAATCTGTTTTACAGAACAGGCGAGCGATAAAACCTCCTCTTCATGAGAGAAGGGGGACTTTGTAGTGCATTGAGGGAAGAATGTTGTTTTTGTGCCGGCCACACTGGAGTTGAAAAGAATCTATGAGTAAATAAAGAAAATGCATTGAAGAGCGTCAACGAGAAAGAGAGGCCCAAAAAGGGTGGTTTGAGTCTTGGTTCACACAGTCCGTCTGGTTAACTATGCTTTCATCAGCCCTGGCTGGTCCATTAATAATCCTCATATTATTGCGAACTGTAGGACCCTGTTGGCTAAACCATGGAGTTTCCTTTCTCCAAGCTCAAATTGGACAAGTTAAACTTATGGTAATCAGACAACAATATACCACACTAGAAGACATAAAATGTAACACCCATCAGTGATGACTTTTATGATTAAAAGTAACCAGAAGAAGAAGTGGGGAATGAAAGGTTAATGAAATAGGTACTTGTCACTTCCTGTTTTTCTGTACGCTTAACAAAACACTGTTGAAATCTTGAGAACTGTTTCCTAATCTTGTTCCCAGAATGTGCTGTCCCCAACTGCCAAACTGCAGAATGTGCTCAGTCACGCAGTTGAAAGCAAACGGCCTACTCGCCCTGACCCATCAATAAACTTCCATCCCTGCCTTCTCCAAGAAAAGTACATAAGCTATGTTTAAGCTGTTCTCAGGGCTCTCTGCTCTATTCAACTGAGCTCTGAGCCCCAGCATGCTGGACCCACAATGAACCCTTTGTAGTTGCATGAGACAGTCTCTTGGTCATCTCTTCCTCCTATACTCGCCTGACCATTACAATATTTCACCTCTATATTCTTAAAAATATCTCAGGTTCCCAACACCATTATTCATCCAGCAGAATGATTCCTAAAACAAATCAAACATGTTATTAATCCTAACCATACCATCTACCCTCAATCTAACTTTACAGAAGAGCAGGCACAGAGTTGGTCTTACAATACAGGAATATAGGGGACCTTTCACCTCCTGAGAAATTCAAAGGTCAATGCAGAAATGATCCCTGGAGAAGATGTAGGCACCTATGAAGGACCTGAGAGAGCAGAAGTCATCTTCCATGGCAAACAACCTGGTCAGGATGAAGGGTTGTGTCTGAATCAGCCTCTCTCTTCTTAATGTAGAGAAGATGGACCAAACCAGGCCTGTGTGGAGAGTTGTTTCCTGGTGCCTATGGCTGATATACTATTCTAACTTGTGAAACTGTCACAGGTAGTAGGAGCAGCCTGCATCTGAAGGGACCCTTGGAAGCAACTGTTAGGACAAAGTGGTTGCCAAGGCAGTGACCTCATTCAGTTCCTGAAGGAAGTGACCTCACCTCACTTCCTTGTTGATGGAACTCTCTGAACTTGGGATCCAGGAAGCCAGGCACACAGAGCCATTCCCAGTCCCAGTCCCAGTGTTCTCACTTGTTTGGATGTACCAAGGACAGAATCAGTCTTTCTTGGTACCTACTGATGTGAGGAAGGCCAAATGCCAAGAGAGTTCTGAAGACGGGCCTTTCCTGGGAAAAAAGGTAGTTGCTCACAGCTTGCTCTTGACAACTTCACAGAGTTGGATAAGAAGAGGAGATCTGAGACAGGACATGCCATTTTGAGGGAACATAATATGCCCCACCAGTCAGAGGACACTCCTGATAGTCTCAGAATTACTTGGGGTAAGGAGGTGCCTCTGTGGGTGTGGTTGTAGGTTTATGATTTTCCCTTGTTCTGAAAATAGGTAGGAAAAGTGGTTTGTTTGGATTTAGTGAACATTTTCTAGAAAGTCCCTTGACAAGGCGAGTGTTTCTGTGTCTGTGTATCCCACTGTGTCCATAGTTGTAGACATTAGAAAAGAGAATGCATAAATGGATGTGTCCTGTCTAGTAGAAAGCTTCACAGCATTCATTTTGCCCAATTTATGAATGGACTGCGGCTTGCCTGATCGATGGGCTACACCTGATATCTTCCTAAGTTCCTGTTTTCTTCCTGAATTCTGGAGACTCTCCAGAATAGGCTCATGGTTTTTTGTCCAAGTTATGTACCACCTCCAAGTTCTTTGACATGGCCATGTACTGGATAGCTGAAGGGAATGGCGAGCATCTCAGAAAACTCAGAAATCACTGGGACCAGGTAAGTCTCAGTGGAGAAACCCTGCTTTGGGCCTTATGCTTACCTATTGTTCTGTTGCCCTGAATTTCAGGAAGGCCTTTGCCTCAGGCCACACCTTTTTGAAGCCTGAAAAGAAGAGTTTTGCAATGGAAATAAATGGGCATTACCTGTGGCTCTTTGCTTAATTTCTTTGAGAAGAATGTGTCTTATTCAGACTCTTGAGCCTGTGTGAGGTGGTGGCTTAGAGTCTCAGCACCTGATGGATCTAAAGAAAGATTCCATGTGTACATCCAAAACCAAAATGGCCAAAGAGCAGTCCTTGTGGATGAAGGCTCTCACCTTGCTTTGTAACTTTCCTGACCTCCATCAAGTGAGAATAGGGATTCTTTGGGTCAAATAAGTTCCTCAAACCCTGCAGAGGCTAGCCCGTAGGTGCTTAGATTTTCTCATGACTCCAATTCACATAAAGAATCTAAAACCCACAGTCAGTAGGCCTCAAATTTGAGAAGCAGAGCAGTATTAATGGCAGGCCTTTTTGATCATTCCTGGTTCACAGGAAGGGTGTACAGGCCACCCTGACTTTAGGCAAATGAGATGCAAGGGAGATTTTTTGGACACTGTCTTGGGGTGAACACCTCATGGAAACCTCCAGCCAGAAGTTATGATGAGTGCCTAAATGGAAGAAGATGAGGTCATGTGGGATTGTTTTGGTTTGAATCGTGGTCATTTGTGTGGCGGTTGGAAGAGACGACTGGGTCCACCTTGGCTTGAACTCTGGTGTGATTACCCTAAGAGACTGCATTCTGGAACAGACGTCATCGAAGTATTTCCATGAATTGTGTTGGAATTTTAGGAGGTCACGCATGAGATTTGCCCTTGGAAACTGAGATCTAGGCCCAGGGTTGCTTTCCGCAGAGCACTGGGAATCTCAGCCAAGATATCACATGATTTTATTCTGAACGACTTGGCAGCCACAGTTGAGAGTCAAAACACACATGGACCTCACGTTGTAGACCTCAATGCACCTTGCTTCATGTGACCTTTTGGCTACTCTTTGGGAAGACTTGCCTCTGAGAGTTCTCCAAAGCTTTTATGGAAATGAGCATCCTCAACATTTAATTGTTCCTGAATGAATTGAAACCCACATTGCCTCCAACTTCATGCTTGAAAAATGGCTCGATAAATACCATGAAATTTTTTTTTAAATTTTCATGAACAGGTGGCACTGGAGGACCTTTGGATATCCTGTTGATGATTATGAGTAACCAGACAGTGCCTTGATTGACTGGGTTTCAAGAAAATGGTGTAGAACAGAGATGCCAGTAAGTTGGAGTCTGCTGACTAGTGGGCTTATAGCCGTGGTGGGCAGGTGTGTGATGGAATATCTGTGGTGGGGCCATGTGGATCTGCCATTGGCTTCCAAATGGCTTGTGGCTGACATGGTGCAGCCAACAGACCCTTACAAGTAAAGGGACCTTGTTATATGGAGAGGTTTCAGGGGAATGTTCAGAATCAGGTTGCTATGGTCAAGGGGCAAGCTATGAGGGATAGAACCTTGGTTGGTGCATTCTCCTACAGACCCTGACCCACCACATATGACAGAACTCCCTTCAGCACTGTTTTTCAGTTGAACTCCTTGTATTTCGTGAAGCAAATACTAAACACCCAGTGCAGCAGCAATAAACACCACAAAATGTGGAGGATGACCCAATGACTTCACAGTCCACAAGGGGAGACACTTAGCCCCCAGTGGCCCCAGTTTACCGACTAGGATTGAATTCAGCAGTGCTACCGCATGTTCATTGGAAAATATTAAACCATGTCCTCCAGGTAACATAGATGCAGACCCAGCTGTAATGGTCTCACTACAAGGAAGGTAAAGCTCCTGACAACAACATATATTTCAAGTGCTCAAACTCAGAGGCAGTTTCTCAAGAAGTCTTTATGACAGCACAGCTCCATGTTTGTGGAGTGTTTACCCTGTCCCTTACTTTTGGAAACTACTCTACCACCTCCCAGGTTGTAAACTTTTGAGCATATTCCATTCCAGATATTTATTCCCAGATTTTCTAACTCTTGACTTTTAATGATGTATTACTTGGGACGAGGGTAATGTCAAGGCATTGTTCTGGATGAGAGTGGGAAAATTTTTGTGTAGCATATATTTGCATACACATTTGGTCCATTTTCCAATTTTCCATTTGAAATACTGAATACCGGACACTGACACCTAATCTACTAGACTCTGACTGCTAATCCTAATAAGATGGAGAAAAACAACCCAAACAGAATAGAATTACAAGCATTTCAGAGGAGGCATGGTGTATAGTTGGACTTGCATTTTGCATTATATAAGGTAGGAGTTATACATCTAGTCAATTTTGTGTTGAAATAGTTCCCCATGTGTTTTTCTTTCGATTATTTTATTTTATTTTATTTTATTTTATTAGTTGGTTGTTCAAAACATAACAAAGCTCTTGACATATCGTATTTTATACATTAGATTCAAGTGGGTTATGAACTCCCATTTTTACCCCAAATATGGATTGCAGAATCACATCGGTTACACATCCACATTTTACATAATGCCCTATTAGTAACTTGTATTCTGGTACCTTTCCTATCCTCTACTATCCCTGCTCCCCTCCACTCCCATCTTCTCTCTCTACCGAATCTACTGTAATTCATTTCTCTCTTTGTTTATTTTCCCATTCCCCTCACAACCTCTTATATGTAATTTTGTGTAACAATGAGGGTCTCCCTCCATTACCATGAAATTTACCTTTTCTCTACCTCCCCCCCAACTCACGTCTCTGTTTAATGTTTATCTTTTCTTCCTGCTCTTCCTCCCTGCTCTGTTCTTAGTTGCTCTCATTATATCAAATAAGACATTTGGTATTTGTTTTCTACGATTGGCTAGCTTCACTAAGCATTATCTGCTCTAGTGCCATCCATTTCCCTGCAAATGCCATGATTTTGTCATTTTTTAGTGCTGCATATTACTCCATGGTGTATAAATGCAACATTTTTTTAATCCATTCATCTATTGTAGGGCATCTGGGTTGGTTCCACAGTCTAGCAATTGTGAATTGTGCTGCTATGAATATCGATGTGGCAGTATCACTGTAATACTCTCTTTTAAGATTCAGGGAATAGTCCGAGAAGGGCAATAGCTTGGTCAAATGGTGGTTCCATTCCCAGCTTTCCCAGGATTCTCCATACTGCTTTCCAAATTGGCCGCACCAGTTTGCAGTCCCACCAGCAATGTACAAGAGTACCCTTTTCCCCACATACTCAGCAGCACTTGTTGTTTGACTTCCTAAAGGCTGTCAATCTTACTGGAGTGAGATGGTATCTTAGGGTGGTTTTGATTTGCATTTCTCTGACTGCTAGAGATGGTGAGGATTTTTTCATGTACTTATTGATTGATTGTATGTCCTCCTTTGAGAAGTGTCTTTTCAGGTCCTTGGCCCATTTGTTGATTGGGTTATTTGTTATCTTATTGTCTAATTGTTTGAGTTTTTTGTATACTCTGGATATTAGGGCTCTATCTGAAGTGTGATGAGTAAAAATTTGTTCCCATGATGTAGGCTTCCTATTTACCTCTCTTATTGTTTCTTTTGCTGAGAAAAAACTTTTAAATTTAAGTAAGTCCCATTTGTTGATTCTTGTTATTAACTCTTGTGCTATGGGTGTCCTATTAAGGAATTTGGAGCCCGACCCCACAGTATGTAGACCAGAGCCAACTTTTTCTTCTAACACATGCAGAGTCTCTGATTTGATATCTAGCTCCATGATCCACTTTGAGTTAACTCTCTTGTGCATGGCGAGAGGAGGGGATTAAGTTCCATTTTGTTGCATATGGATTTTCAGTTTACCCAACACCATTTGTTGAAGATGCTATCCTTCCTCCATTGCATGCTTTTAGCTCCTTTATCAAATATAACATAGTTGTAGCTTTGTGGATTAGTCTCTTGTGTCCTGTATACCGTACCACTGGTCTACCCGCCTGTTTTGGTACCAGTACCATGCTGTTTTTGTTACTATTGCTCTGTAATATAGTTTGAAATCTGGTATCACTATACCGCCTGATTCACACTTCCTGCTTAGAATTGCTTTTGTATTTCTGGGTCTTATATTTTTCCATATGAATTTCATGATTGCTTTCTCTATTTCTACAAGAAATGCCATTGGGATTTTGATTGGCATTGCATTAAACCTATAGATAACTTTTGGTAATATCGCCATTTTGATGATGTTAGTTCTGCCTATCCATGAACAGGGTATATTTTTCCATCTTCTAATATCTTCTTCTACTTCTTTTTTTAGGGTTCTATTGATTTATTGTATAAATCTTTCACCTCTTTTGTTGGGTTGATTCCCATGTATTTAATTTTTTTGAGGATGTTTTGAATGAACTGCTTTTCCTCATTTCCGTTTCAGAAGATTTGTTGCTGATATACAGAAAGGACTTCGATTTATGCGTGTTGATTTTAGATCCTGCTACTTTGCTGAATTCATTTATTAGTTCTAGTAGTTTTTTTTGTAGACCCTTTTGGGTCTTCTATGATTCTATAGAATCATGTCACCAGCACATAGTGATAATTTACGTTCTTCTTTTCCTATTTTTATGGCTTTGATTTCTTTCGTCTAATTTCTCTGGCCAGTGTTTTGAGAACAATATTGAATTGAAGTGTGGATAGAGGGCATCCTTGTCTTGTTCCAGATTTTAGAGTGAATGCCTTCAATTTTTCTCCATTCAGAATGATCCTAGCCTGAGGCTTAGCATAGATAGCTTTTACAATGTCGAGGTAAGTTCCTGTTATCCCTTGTTTTTCTAATGTTTTGAACATAAAGGGATGCTGTACTTTGTCAACTGCTCTTTCTGCATCTATCAAGATGATCATATGGTTCTTATCTTTAAGTCAATTGATGTGGTGAATAATATTTATTGATTTCCATATATTAAAACATCCTTGCATCCCAGGGATGAATCCTACTTGATCGTGGTGCACAATTATTTTTTATGTTCCTTTCAATACGATTCTCCAGAATTTTACTGAGGATTCTTGCATCTAGCTTCATCAGAGATATTGGTCTGTACTTTTCTTTCTTTGAGGTGTCTTTGTCTTGTTTCAGAATAAGGGTGATGTTGGCCTCATAGAATGAATTTGGCAGAGCTCCCTCTTTATCTGTTTCTCGAAATAACTTGAAAAGTATTGGTATTAATTCTTCTTTAAAGGTTTTGTAAAATTCCGCTGTATACCCATCTGGTCCTGGGCTTTTCTTGGTTGGTAGTCTTTTGATTGCTTCCTCTAAATCATCCATTGATATTGGTATGTTTAAATTGTGTGTATCCTCCTGACTCAGTCTGGGCAAATCATGTAACTTAAGAAATTTACCGATGTCTTCATATTTTCTATTTTATTGGAATATGGGTTTTCAAAATAATTTCTAATTGTCTTCTGTATTTCTGTAGCATCTGTTGTGATGTTGCCTTTTTCATCCTGTATGTTTGTAATTAGAGTTCTCTCTCTTCTTCTCTTCATTAGCATGGCTAAGTGTCTGTTGATCTTATTTATTTTTTCGAAGAACCAACTTTTATTTTTGTTAGTTTTTTCAATAGTTTCTTTTGTTTCAATTTCATTGGTTTCCACTCTGATTTTAATTATTTCTTGCCTTCTGCTACATTTGCTGTTGTTTTGCTCTTCCTTTTCTAGGGCTTTTAGATGAAGTGTGAGCTCATTTATTTGTTGGTTTTTGCTTTTTTTGATGAATGACCTCCAGGTGATGAATTTCCCTCTTAAAATTGCTTTCATTGTGTCCCATAGATTCCGGTATGTTGTGTCTGTATTTTCATTTATCTCTAAGAATTTTTTGATTCCCTCCTTTATGTCTTCTGTAACCCATGGATTATTCAGTAACATATTGTTTATTTTCCTAGTGATGTAGGATTTTTCCTTCCTTCTTTTATCATTGATTTACAGTTTCATTCCATTATGATCAGATAAAATGCATGGTATTATCTCCACCTCTTTATATTTACTGAGTGTTGCCCTATTGCATAATATATGCTCTATTTTTGAGAGGGATCCATGTGCTGCTGAATAAAAAGTATATCCACTTGATGATGGTTGATATATTCTATATATGTCAGTTAAGTCTAGGATATTGATTGTGATATTGAGTTCTATATTTTCTTTATTCAACTTTTGTTTGGAGGATCTGTCTAATGGTGAGAGAGGTGTGTTGAAGTCACCCATAATTATTAGGTTGTGGTCTATTTGATTCTTGAACTTGAGAAGAATTTGTTTTATGAACATTGCAACACCATTATTTGGTGCATAAATATTGATAATTGTTATGTCTTGTTGGTGAATGGTTTCTTTTAACAGTATATAATGTCCTTCTTATCCCTTTTGATTAACTTAGTCTTGACTTCGATTTTATTCTATATGAGGATGGCCACCCCTGCTTGCTTACGAGGACCGTGTGCATGGTATAAATTTTCCCAACTTTTCACCTTCAGCCTGTGTATGTCTTTTCCATTCAGATGTGTCTCCTGGAGGCAACATATTGTTGGATTTGTTTTATTAATCCAAGTTACCAGCCTATGTTGCTTTATTGGAGATTTTAAGCCATAAACGTTTAGAGCTACTATTGATGTATGGTTTGTACTTCCAGCCATGTTTAATTATTTATCTTTGTTTTTAATTTACTTTGTTTCTCCATGATTAGCTTTCCCCCTGCACTCTGTCATTACCCAGTCACTTCCCACTGATGGTTTTGGTTGTTGTTTTTCATTTCTTCCTCATGTAGTGTTTTTCTCAAGATGCTTTGCAATGCTGGTTTTCTGGCTGCAAATTCTTTTAGCTTTTGTTAATCATGAAAGATTTTTATTTCATTTTCGTACCTGAAGGTTAATTTTGCTGGATTCAGAATTCTTGGTTGGCATCCATTGTCTTTCAGTGTTTAAAATACGTTGTTCCAAGATCTTCTCGCTTTCATCAACAGTGATGAAACATCCTTTGTTAACCTTATTGATTTACCCCTGAATGTAGTCTGCCTCCTTTTTCTTGTAGCTTTTAATATTTTCTCTTTGTTCTGTATATTAGATATGTTTATAACAAATCTCTTGGTGTTGGTCTACTGTGATTTTTTGTGCTCAGTGTCCTCTATGAATCTACAATTTGTATATCCGTTTCTTTTTTTATTTCTGGAAAGTTTTCTGTAATTATTTCATTCTGTAGGTTACTCATTCCCGTGGTTTGAATCTCTGGACCTTCCTCTATCCAGATGACTCATAAATTTGGTTTTTATATGTTATCCCATATCTCTTGGATGATTTTCTCGTGATTTTTTACCAGCCTTTCTGAGTTGGCTAGACTCTTTTCAAGATGATATATTTTGTCTTCATTATGTGACATTCTGTCTTCTACTTGCTCCACTCTTTTAGTAATTCTCTCAATTGAGTTTTTAATTTGGTTTATCGTTTCCTTCATTTCTAGAATTATTGTATGATTTTTTTTATTATCTCTATCTCCGTATAAAGATGCTTAACTTCTTTTTTTTAATCTGTTCATGTAATTCATTTTCAATGTGTTCTTTCACTGTTTGGATTTGCTGTCTCATATCTTCTTTAAGGTTCCATTCCATCTGTCTAAGGTATTCCTTGAGTTCTTTATATGATCATTTTTCTGATGACTCTAGGTCCTCCTGAGTATTTAGGCTGTCCTTCATTGTTTGTACTCTTTTTCTTTCTTGCTTTCTTATGCTGCTCATGTTACTTCTTGTTCTGTTTGAGTGCTGAGTTACTGATTAGTCTTATAAATTTATTTCATGCTTGGGAGGAAAGATATTAGAAGGGAAGGGAAGAAGTCAATAAGAGAATGAGAGTAGGCAGGTAGAATTCAAGGAAGGGGGAAAAAGAAAATTGAAAAGAAATGAAAAGACAAAAGAAAAAAACAGAAAATAAAGAATGAAAGAAAAAGTAAAAAATAATAATGATAATAAAAAAATGAAAATTACAATTTAATAATAATAATAATAATTAATAATAAAATAAAGAAATTTAAAAACTTAAAAACATTAAAAAAGTTAAAGAAAAACAACAACAAGAATGAAAATGAAAGAAAAAGAAAAAAAAACCAAAAAACCCCAAATTTAAAAAATAAATAAATAATGATAATAATAAATGCAGTCATAGAGTTTGATTAACTTCTCTTCCAATAGGTGGTGCTGTGCCCACTGGGCCGAGGTTCTCCTCTCAGTAGGTGGGAACCAATCACTATGCAGCTGCTCTTCCTTCCAGCCTGGGCGGGTGTCCAATCCTGACACCCTAGGGCCTTCTCTTGTGTTTCCTCAAGCCATGACCTGCTCACCTGCGACGCTCACCACAATACTGGCAACACGCCAGGTCTGCTGCTCCTGGGAGACCTGTTTTTATGAATACCTGGGCACACTCTCCCGGTTTGCTTCCCTCAGACCCTAAGTTTGTAGAGCTTGGGGCTGAGATCCCCAAGCGAATTTGTTTGCCCTCCGGGAGCCACGCCCCAGTAGCTGGTGCAAGAGACCTCAGTTGTCAGCACTGGTGGGAGCGGTAGCCTGGAGTTCTGTGCCACAAGTCCCGCGCCACTCCTGATTTTCTCGGTCTGGCTATCGCGCTCATGGTAGAGCTGAGAGGGACCCTTACGGGAGAGCTGGGAGGGGCCCTTAAGGATTCCCTGCTGTGTGGAGAGAGATGGCTAGGGAATTACAAACCTGTCGCGCTGGTTTCAATGAAGTTATCTCCTCCATCCTTGACGTCAGTTCTATGCCATGGTGGTATCCCATGCAAATGGTGATCATTCGTTCCCTTTGCTGGGTGACCGATGCAACTGGTGGGTCCTGACTGTCTCTCCCATGCCCCGTTTCAATCCTTTGGCCACTGCCTATGAAGGCTAGGTTGGCTTCTACCTCTGTAAGTTCAGAAGGGCAGACCAGTTATTTCAGCTGGATCATTAGTGCTGAGTCACGAAACGCAGGCAAACCAGAGGTTGAATGCAACCGATCCGGGCTCGGTGTGTGTTCTGCGTGGCCCAGACTGTTCACCCCAGATTCATGTCAGTGCATCATTGCCTAGTGATCCTGAGCAAACAGTATTTAGACAGTTTATGACTCCCTATTCCAGCGCAGCTGAAGAGGTCAGAGACTTGATCTCTCCATACCCGCCGCCATTTTGGATATCTCTCCATGTGTTTTAAAGTTAACAAATATGTGAATTCCTGTCTCCCTTTCTCTGTAGCCTATTCAGCAGATGTGTTTTGATATGCACATATAGAATCCTAACTTGTATCACATGTACATTCTTGTGAGGTGGCTGACTTGGCAGACACAAATTGTGAGAAGAGATGACTATCCTAAACACTGCTGGAACTAAAAATTCAACCAATGGGTGAGCTTCCTAGTTGAACAACATTATACATAAATCCATGTTCAGTAAATATTTTTGGATCTGTGGATGATATATATATCTCGATCAATTACGATTGGCATATCTATTGCTACTTTTGAATGTCTGTGTGTGTGTTTTGTTATATATATATATATATATATATATATATATATATATATATATATACAATCTCCAGATTTTTAAAATATGAAATATATGTGTCTTATATACACTCCCTAAATTCATTCATGTTCACGTATGTGGATTTATAATCAACTTTTCACAATTTTATTCTCAGAAATATTCATCCACCTGAAATACATATTTGTTTTCTAGTACTGAAAACTAACTTCAGTGAATGGTACATACATATCCTAATATTTCTAGAGTTACTGTCCCAGTTTAACATCAATGCAAGTAGATTCCTATGGTACATGATTTGTATTTTTACGTTCATTTTTATTCAAAACTGGTACATTACTATTTCTTAAGTTTATGCACATCATAGGATATATATTTTATCCACAAGTTCGCAAATTTATACGAATTTGTTTCACTTTCAATCACTTCCTGCTTCAGGACACATGTATTCTTCCATCTTTCTTGACTGGTCTCTTCCTGAGACCTCTTTCAAAACACATTATTTTCGATTTCCATAATCACTTTTGAAGCAAAACTCACATCCCCTTCATGATAAATTATAACTCTGATATTTCCAATGGATGTATAACTGGTTGGAATGAATGATTGTATACCAATATCAGATTTCTTATATATTTTCAGATATCAATTCAACCCATTATTTAGAGTAAAACCAGTTATATTATTTATTCACAGTATGGTCTATGCATGCTTTTTCTTTATATTCATAGACACAGTGTACACCTCTTTGTACCCCCAATACTAATTTATATGTCTTCAAAATATTGCTCCCAGAAATGGTGGAAGAAATACGCATGTCACCTGATCTACATATACATTTTATGACAGAAATATTCTGGACTCAAAATGCAAAGATCACACTTATGATTGTACCAAAGCCTAAATGGAAAGAAAATATGGATTACTAAAATCATCCATGTCCAAGTTGCCTAATGCTCTCAAATGTCAATCCTATTGGTGACTACATATTTGTTTCCTCTTAAGATTATATATTCAAACTCAACCCGATTGAAAATGTTTAATCCTATCCCTCACTTTATACATTGCCTGATTTCATAATGTCTCTATTGCCATCTGCTTTCTTACATATTTTCCACAGTTCACCAGTGTGACTGAACCTTCACATGTGCTGACATTTGCTTTCACACTCTAATTGATAACTTATTGCTGAAGAACTTTTTTTCCAAATCCTATACTCACTCTTCTTCCTAAACCTACTGACTATCTTCCTAATCCTACTGACTATCCCTTTTTGACTGGATATTCTCTTCTACATTCAATCATCCAACGTACAAGGTCTTATGCCATTGTATATCGATTTATCTGAGACATCTGTGAGAACGTAATTCAATGGTAAGTATCCCAATCAAGGGCCCAATGATTTTCTGAGCTTCAAATCTTACTTAGATTTATTTTTTCATACATGTATTTCACCTCTATATTCTTATAAATATCGCATGTTCCCAATACCATTAATCATCCAGCAGAATGATTCCTAAGCCACATGGAAAATGTTATTCACCCTAACCATACACTGTTCCCTCAATCTCATTTTACAGAAGAGCAGGGACAGTGTTGGTCTTACAATACAGAAATGTAGTGGATCTTCCATCTGCTGAGAACCTCAAAGCTCCATGCAGAAATGATCCCTGGAGAAGATGTAGGCAGCTATGAAAGACCTGAGAGAGCAAAAATCATCTTCCATGGCAAACAACCTGGTCAGGATGAAGGGTTGCATCAGAATCAGCCAATCTCTCCTTAATGTAGAGAAGATGGACAAAACCATGCCTGTGTGGAGAGCTGTTACCATTTGCCTAGAGGTGATATACCATTCTACCATGTGAAAGTGTGACAGGAAGTAGGGGCAGCCTCCATCTCATGGTACCGTTGGAAGCAATTGTTATGATAAAGTGGTTGCTAAGGCAGTGATCTCATTCAGTTCCTGAAGAATGTGATCTCATCTCACTTCCTTGGTGATGGAACTCTCCGAACTTGGGATACAGAAAGCCAGGCACCCAGAGCCAGTCCCAGTCCTAGTCCCAGTGGTCTCACTTTTTTGGATTAACCAAGGACAGAGTCAGTCTTTCTTGGTACCTACTGATGTGAGGATGGCCAAATGCCAGGAAAGCTCGGAAGAGGGGCTCTTCCTGAGAAAGCAGGTAGTGGCTCAATCCTGGCTCCTGACAACTTCACAGAGTTGGCCAAGAAGACCAGATCTGAGACAGGACAGGCCATTTTGGGGGATCATAGTATGACCCATCAGTCAGAGCACACACCGGACAGTCACAGACCTATTTGAGGGAAGGAGGTGCCATTGTGGGTGTGGGTGTGTGTTTGTGGTTTTGTCTCATGTTCTGAGAATAGGTAGGAAAGGCGGTTTGTTTGATTTGGAGTGAACAGTTTCTAGTAAGTCGTTTGACAGCGCAAGTGTTTCTATGTCTGTGTATCCCACTGTGTTTGTACTTGTACACATTAGAAAAGAGAATGCATTAATGGATGTGTCCTGTCTCGTAGAAAGCTTCCCAGCATTCATCCAGGCCAATTTATGAATTGACTATGGCTTGCCTTATTGATGGGCAATACCTGCTACCTTCCTAAGTTGCTGTTTTCTTCCTGAATTATGGCCACTTTCCAGAATAGGCTCATGGTTTTGTGTCCAAGATATGTACTACCTCCAAGCTCGGTGACATGGCCATGTACTGGATAGCTGAAGGGAATGGCGAGCATCTCAGAAAACTCAGATATCAGTGTGACCAGTAAAGTCTCAGTGGAGAATCCCTGCTTTGGGCCATTTGCTTACCTATTGTTATGTTGCCCTGAGAGTCAGGAAGGTTTTGTCTCAGGCCACAGCTTTTTGAATCCTGAAGAAAAGATTTTTCAAATGGAAATTAATAGGATTCACCTTTGGCTCTTTTTTTAATTGATTTGGAAAGAGGTGTGTCTGAATCAGCCTCTTGGCCCAGTGTGATTCTTTGACTTAGATACTCAGCACCTGATGGATCTAAAGAAAGATCCCATGTGTGCATCCAAATCCAAAATGGCAAAAAAGAGCAGTCATTGTGGATGAAGTCTTTTGCCTTGCTCTGTAAGGTTTCTGAATTCCATCAAGTGAGAATAGGGATCATTTGGGTCAAATGATTTCTTCAAATTAATTCAGAAGCTTTCCAATAGGTGCTTGGGTTTTCTCATCTCTCCAATTTACATAAAGAATGTGTACCCGACACTCGGTAGGCCTCAAATTGGTGAAGCAGAGCAATATTAAGGTCAGGCCTATTTGATCACTCCTGGTACACAGGAAGGATGTACAGGCCACTGGGAATTTAGGCAAATGAGGGCAACGGAGCTTATTTTGGACACTGTCTTGGGCTATGCTAATTCGCTCAAATGTCAATCCTATTGTTGACTTCATCTTTGTTTCTTCCTAAGCTCATACATTCAACCTCAACCCTGTAGAAAATATCTAATCCCATAACTCACTTTATTCTTTTCCTGATTTCCTAATGTCTCTATTGATATCTGCTTTTCTACATATTTTCCCCTGTTCATCATTGTGACTGACTCTTCACTTGTGTTGATATTTACATTGACTCTCTAACCAAAACCCTATTGGCAAAGAACTTTTGTTCCAAATCCTATACTCACTTTTCTTCCTAAACCTACCAACTATCTTCCTAATCCTACTGACTATAACTTTTTGAATAGATGTTCTCTTCTACATTCAATCATCCAAGTAAAGTTTGGGCGAGTGCCGGAGAAAGAAACCACCAAGAGACTATCTCATGCAACAGCAAAGGTTTTATTGGGGGTCCAGCATGCTGGGGCTCAGAGCTCACTTGAATAGAGCAGAGAGGTCTGACAACAGCTTAAGCAGAGCTTATATACTTTCCTTGCAGAGGGCAGGGATGGAAGTTCATTGATGGGTCAGGGAGAGTGGATGGTTTGTATTCAACTGGGTGAGGGAGTACATTCTGCAGTTTGGTAATTGGGGACAGCATATTCTGGGAACAAGATTAGCAAACAGTTCTCAAGGTTTCAACAGTGTTTTGTTACGCATACAGAAAAACAGGAAGTGACAAGTACATATTTTATTAACCTTTCATTCCCACTTCTTCTTCTGGATACTTTTAATCATAAAAGTGATCATTGTGGGGTGTCACATTCCATGTCTGCTAGTGGGGTATTACCATAAGTTTAATTTGTCCAATTTGAGCTTGGAGAAAAGAAATTACACGGTTGAGAAAACAGGGTTTTATAGTTAGCAATAATATGAGGATTATTATTGGACTGGCTAGGGTTGATAAAAACGTAGTTAACCAGGGGGACTGTGTAAAAAAAGACTCAAACTACCATTCTTGGGCCTCTCTCTCTCTCGTTGTCGCTCTTCAAGGCATCTTTTTAATTTACTCATAGATTTTTTTTACAACTCCAGTATTGTAGACATAAAAACAACATTCTTCCCTCAATGAAGCACAAAGGCCCCGTTCTCTCATGAAAAGGAGGTCCAACCCTCGACTGTTCTGTAAAACAACTTCAGAGAGAGAGGTTAAAGATTTGTTCAAAGCTGTGATGGAGGTTTCTAATATCTTTAATTTTTGATCTATTGCTGCTATGGGTCATTTGTTGTGTCCCATGGGCCAGAGCAATGGTTCCCGTGCCCTACCCTGCAGTAACTACTATTCGTAATAGAATGGCTAAGGTGAGGGACATATGTTTTCAGCGGAACCGTGTTCTATGCCCCCCTCTTTGATCTTCAAATGAACCTGCATCATGATAGAGCATTCTGGGAAACATCTGCACCATTACACAATTAATCACATCTGTTGGCCATTTCATGAAAACATAAACAGTGTTTAAGTATATAGAATTATACTGTTGTAGGGACGGACAAGGCAAGGCACCTAAGATAGCACCAAAGACAGGAAAACAGTCTTTTTTGGTTGCAACCAGATTCAGGGGGGATTGCTTCTGTTGTAATCAATTAATCCCCTGAAACCCAAGTTTAGGTAGTTTCAGAATTTTGTACACAACACGTAAGGAAAGGGGCTCAGAAGTTCACAGTCTGCAGAAGTTCACAAAAAGCAGTTTTCGTTTCTGTTTTTTCCTCAGTTTGGGGCAAGTTAACTTTTCAAGGACACCTATGTGGGGGAGAGCTTTTTCTTCCCTTTCTTTTTTTTCAACCTGCCAGCTGTTTCCATGCAGCCCAGTTTGTAACTTCTTTATCTTAGAAATGTAGCCATCTCTGTGAAGCCCCAGCTCAAGGCCAGAGGCCTTTTTTTCACATATTTTGTGAAAAACTATTAAGGGTGTGTCTAGATTAGGAGTGCTGGTTTTTTTTAGCCAGTTTCCAAGGAGACCAGGGCAACACGAAAATAGGAAGTTTATCTACAGTGATCTCTTTTATAGGGACTCTTTTGCTGAAAGTCGTAAATCAGCCATGGTGAAGACTTCTGGAGAAGGTTAATTAAGACTTTTCCGTGGACCTGGTACAGAGGGGGACGACTTGGAAGGCAGGGATGAGAGCAACTTCCGTGGATCTGAGAATGAGGAAGGAGAGATGTAAAAGAATATTGGGAGAGGGCTTTGGGATCTTAATAGCAAGAAAAATTTGAGCAGTAGAACAGATAGAACAGAGGGGGAAACGGGAGTGAGTATCCCAAAAAGCCTGTGAGGGACTTTAAATTTTTAGTAACCTGTTTTCAGTGATGACAAAGCAACATTAAAGGCCATTTTCATTACATTTTGGATAAGGGTCTGAGGGTTCTCCTCAGTGGGTTTGAGCTTTGCATTAGCTGGTAAGAGGACCTGGAGGGACCCAGTGCGGGCACTGACAGGAGAAGAGAGTAGTGAGTGAGTGGAGTGGTACCTCAGTACCTGCTACCTCAGCAAGGGGGCAATGTTCTGAGAACTGGCGGAGATTTGGGTTTTTGATCTAGATATTGGAGGGCAGAAATCAAGTTGCTGAGGTGGGAGTGACAGCAGAGAGTCTGGAGCAGAAGGCTGAGGGTAAGCATCTATTGGAGAAGCATAGTTCAGGATGTGAGCAAAGGAGGGAGAAGGCCTCCACATAGGGGAATCTCCTTTTACCCTTTTGAGCACTTTCAGAAGTTTAAAAGGTCACGCCGAATTTGAGGATATAGAGACCCCTCTTGGGGCCATCGGTTTTGGTTATCTAATTGGTAATATGGCCAATGCTGTTTACAGAATTTGATGAGGAGTTTGGGTTCCATCTGGCAGTCCCTGTATGCTCACAGCCCCATGACTTACAGAAGAAGTCTGCTCTCCCGCCCGCACAGCCGTGACTGTTTGTGGCTTTGATATTCCGCCGGGCAAACATAGTAATCTAGGCTAGCCAACCTGCATCTGGCTCACGTGTCCCTACATCCATAATGTTTGTTTCCATTTTCTATGGTACCGAAGGGATTTAATGGAATTTTAGTGGGATCCTCTTCATCAGGGATATCTCAATAGGAAAGACCTATAGCCAGCTGACAAATGTCTGGGTGGAGAGATGGCCACCAGGTCCATAAGGGGGCTGTATGTGAGATAGACCATACTTCTTTTCCAGTAGGATTTGTGATCAGCCATCGCTGCTTAAGGGGCTGATGAGGGTTAAGACTACTGGTCGTCAAGGGGAGAATAAATGTCTTCCAGGATCTTCTTGACAACCATTTGCTCTGTTTCTTTTTTCTTTTTCTTTTTTCTTTCTTTTTTTTGTGGGGAAGGCTTCAATCCGTCCTGAAAATGTATCTTCAAAGACTAGAAGATATTTAAGTCCATACCTTGCTGGCTTAATTTCAGTAAAGTCCACTTCCCAGAATTTTCCTGGTATGGTTTCTCGTAGGTGCTTTCCTGCAGGAAGCTTGGAAGGGTAAGTATTAACCAATTGTTGGACCTGACAGGCTTTTGTTACCCATTCAGTTATTTTCTTTCACTGTGAGTCGGTTAGTGGAAAACTCTGTTCTTGATCTTTCAGGAATGAATGCAGTTTCTTTGAACAAAGATGAGTGAGTTGATGAACATTTGCTACTGACATAGTTACAGCCATGATTATAGAAGTATTTACTGAAGGATTTAGAAATTCCACTTGGGGGCCTTCAGGGTTAAAAGTTATTTTGGCCCAGAGCTTGGTGAGCAGATCTCTGCCCATCAATGGGGCCGGGCATTCTGGGATTACTAGGAAGGAGTGATGGATTTATCCTTTCCCCTGGTCCATGGTCCCCTTAGTTGTCAAAGTCTGATATTTACTGCATTTAGACCCTGGAATTAGAGACCTTTTATTTGATAGAGGGCCCAATGGGGCCTTAAGGGCTGAGTATATTGCCCCTGTATCTACTTCAAAGTTTACTGGGGTCCCCTCCACTTCAAAAGTTACCCTGAGGTCGGGGAGAGGATCTGAGCCCCGACTTTCTTAGTCATCCTCCAGAGTCAGAATGTCTGGCTGGAGTGGCTGTCTCTTTCTAGGGCACTCTTTGGCCCAGTGTCCTTTTTCTTTAGAGTAGGCACATTGATCTGAGGCCAGGGGTGGCCTCTAGTGTGGGCCCAGGTATCCCTTTCTGTCTCTCTGTTTCTTAATTTCTGGCCTGTTTGTTGTTGTGACCAGGACCTTAGTCAATGCCTTAGTCTGTCTTTTGCTTCTCTCATCCTCCCTTTGCTCCCTTCTCTTCCTCAGTTTCACTCTTATAGTATACCTTGTTGGCTTCTCTAACTAAATCT
Organism: Callospermophilus lateralis; assembly: GCF_048772815.1. Taxonomy (NCBI): domain Eukaryota; kingdom Metazoa; phylum Chordata; class Mammalia; order Rodentia; family Sciuridae; genus Callospermophilus; species Callospermophilus lateralis. The sequence goes on from NW_027514417.1 coordinate 514,884, forward strand.
CTCAAAATCATATCTTGTAATCCATCTAAGCATTGTAACTTTCTTTTAATATCTAGGGCAGCTTGCCCAATAAAGGCCATTGTGACAGATGCCTTTTGATCCTCTGCCTGAGGATCGAAAGTAGTATATCTCCTATATGCCTCCATAGTTCTCTCTAGGAACATAGAGGTAGATTCACCAGGCCCTTGAATAATCTCTCTTACCTTGGCCAAATTAGTTGGTCGCCTAGTGGCCACTAAGATACCCACTATTAGAGCCCGGTGATAAGTGGACAGATGCTCCCTACCTTCAAATGTGTTGGGGTCCCACTTGGGTCGTTTCAAGAGAAAGCCGGCTTTGATTATGTTGGGAAGTTGTGTTGGTCACCCATCTAGTCCGAGGATATTGTTTTCTAGCATCCAGGAGGATTATCTTTTGTTCCTCTGTCATGAAGAGAGTCCCTATGAGTTGTTGGCAGTCATCCCAAGTAGGCTGGTGTGAAAACATCAATGACTCAACCAGACCTGAGAGCCAGGTTGGGTCCTCGGTAAAAGGAGGATTGTTATTTTTCCATTTATATAGGTCTGAAGAGGAGAAGGCCAATACTGGTAGGCTTGCATTTTTCCTCCATGGCCGTTGTCAATCATTGGCCCATAGGAATGGAGGGGGAGCAACACGAGAGTTTCAGGGTTTTAAATCATTTGACGCTGTCGAGTTCCTTTAGCCAGGCCAGCTTCCTCCAGGCGAGGAGGGGCTGTGTGTGCTGCAGGGGAGTTATCTGGAGTGCGCTGGGCTGGCTTATCTTTCTCCAATGGCGGAGAGGCTGAGTCAGCAGCAGGGGAATCACTTAGAGGGTGTTGGGGGTTGTGGGATGAGGGTAGAAGATAAGGAGGGGGATGAGAGTCCAGTAGAGTCAAATCTTGTGACTCAGGGAGAGCAGAGGGTGGAGGAGGAGGATGAGCAGAGGGTTTGAGAGATCGTGGGGAAAAGAGTAGGAGCGGGGACATGGCAAGGAAAGGCTTCACCCATGGAGGAGGAGATTCGCAGAGGTCCTGCCAAGTTAAGATATATGGCTGTTGATCGGGATGGCTATGTGGCCCTGGCTGTAAGACAATATCTCTGACTTATTAAATTAGTGCGAAGTAGAAAGATCCTTCTAGGGGCCATCCGAATGCAAAGGTGGGCCATTCTGAGGCACAGAGAGTCTGCCAGGTCCAGCGTTTTACTGAAAAAGAAAGATTCTGAGCCCTTAATCGGACTTTGGTCCAGTGATCAAGGTCAGAGACAGAGGCATTGAAGTGACCTGTCCCATAATGAAAGATACACAAACAGTAAAAGCAACTCTCACGACACAGACAAGACAAGATAATAAAGACAGGCAATGAACGTCCAACACTGAGACCAAGACTGAGCAGCCGGCAAAACCCGATGGGCTGGCAATACCGAATCTGAAACAAAACATCACTGAGTCGAGGAGACTATTGTTCCTTGATTCCCGAGTCCTCTGTGGCGTCCCCCAGAGCCTGTGGCTCTGTGACACATCTGCCAGCCACCGTCAAAGAGAGTTCATGCAACTTCATCAACAGCCATTTTGCCAAGCCCTAACCTGAAACCTGAAACCAGAAAGAGGCGCCTTACTTTCCCTGAGAGTAGCCCATTGAGGTCTCTCTTCCGCCCCTGCCGGATCTCGAAGGAACCTCCATATATAAAGCTCGGGAGAGCGTTGGGGGAAGAGACCACCAAGAGACTCTCTCATGCAAAAGCAAAGGGTTTATTGGGGGTCCAGCATGCTGGGGCTCAGAGCTAATTTGAATAGAGCAGAGCTCATATACTTTCCTTGAAGTGGGCAGGGAGGGAAGTTTATTGATGAGTCTGGGCGAGTGAGCAGTTTGCGTGCAACTGGGTGAGGGAGTGCATTCTGCAGTTTGGCAGTTGGGGACAGCACATTCTGGGAAAAAGATTAGAAAACAGTTCTCAAGATTTCAACAGTGTTTTATTAAGCATACAGAAAAACAGGAAGTGACAAGTACCTATTTTATTAACATTTCACAACCAACTATACTTTGCCAGATTTCCTAAAGTCTCTATTGATATCTGCATTCCTACATATTTTCCCCAGTTCTGCATTGTGACTGATTCTTCACATGTTCTGACATTTACATTCACTGTATACCCGAAACCCTATAGCTAAAGAACTTTTGGTCCAAATCCTATACTCACTCTCCTATATAAACCTACCGACTATCTTCCTAATACTACCGATTACTCCTTTTTGACTGGAAGTTCTCTTTTACAATCAATCATCCAAGTTACAAGGTCCTATGCAATTATATATCAATTTATCTGAGACATCTTTACAGAACATAATTCAAAGCAAAGTATCCCATCTGTGCAGAAAATAAATCAAAGCTTAATACCGAAATCAAGGGCTCAATGCTTTTCTGGACTTCAAATCTTACCTAGATTTCTGTTTTCATACTCATATATTTCACCTTTATATTCTTGTAAATATTGCAGGTTTCCAATACCATTATTCATCCAGCAGAATGATTTCTATTCCAAATCGAACCTGTTATTAACCCTAACCATACACTGTTCCCTCAATCTAACATAAGAGAAGAGCAAGGACAGAGTAGGTCTTAAAATACAGGAATGAAGGAAATCTTCCAACTGCTGAGAAACTAAAAGGTCCATGCACAAATGATCTCTAGAGAAGATGTAGGTAGCTATGAAGGAACTGAGAGAGCAAAAGTCATCTTCCTTTGCAAACAACATGGTCAGCATGAAGTGATGTGTCTGAATCAGCCTCTCTCTTCTTTATGTAGAGAAGAAGGACCAAACCAGGCCTGTGTGGAGAGCTGTTCCCAGTTACCAATGGTTGATATACCATCCTAACTTGTGAAAGTGTCACATAAAGTAGGGGAAGCCTCCATTTCATGGGACCTTTGGAAGTAAATGTTAAGACAATGTGGTTGCCAAGGCAGTGACCTCATTCAGTTCCTGAAGGAAGTGACCTCACCTCACATCCTTGGTGATGGAACTCTCTGAACTTTGGATCTAGGAAGCCAGGCACACAAATCTAGTCCCAGTCCCAGTCCCAGTGGTCTCACTTCTTTTGATTTACCAAGGACAGAGTCAGTCTTTCTTGCTACCTACTGATGTGAGGATAGCCAAATGACAGGAAAGATCTTAAGAGTGGCCTTTCCTGAGAAAGCAGTAAGTGGCTCACCGCTGTCTCCTGACAACTTCACAGAGTTGGCCAAGGAAACCAGATCTGAGACAAGACAGGCCATTTGATGGGAACATAGTATGGCCCAGCAGTCAGAGGACACACACGATAGTCAGAGACCTACTTTGAGAAAAGAGGTGCCTTTGTGGGTGTGGGTGTGTGTTTGTGATTTTGTCTAATGTTCTGAGAATAGGTAGGAAAGGCGGTTTGTTTGGTTTGGAGTGGACGGTTTCTAATAATGGTTTTGACAAGGCGAAGGTTTCTATGTCTGTGTATCCCACTGTGTCCATAGTTGTAGACATTAGAAAAAAGAATGCAGCAATTGATGTGTCCAGTCTAGTAGAAAGCTTACCAGCATTCTTCCTGCCCAATTTATGAATGGAATGCGGCTTGCCGTATGGATGGGTAACACCTGCTATCTTCCTAAGTTCCTGAATTCTTCCTGAATTCAGGCCACTCTCCAGAATTGGCTCATGGTTTTGTGTTCAAGATATGTACCACCTCCTAGCTCTGTGACATGGCCATGTACAGGATAGCTGAAGGGAATGGCGAGCATCTCAGAAAACTCAGATATCAGTGTGACCAGGAAAGTCTCAGTGGAGAAACCCTGCTTTTGGCCTATTGCTAACCTATTGTTCTGTTGCCCTGAATGTCAGGAAGGTCTTTGCCTCATGCCACCCCTTTGTGAAGACTGAAGAAAAAGTTTTCAAATGGAAATGAATGGGCATCTCCTGTGGCTCTTTGCTTAATTGCTTTGGAAAGGGATGTGTCTGAATCAGCCTCTTGGCCCTATGTGAGGTTGTGGCTCAGATTCTCAGCACCTGATGGATGTAAAGAGAGATCCCATGTGTGCATCCAAAACCAAATTGGTCAAAAGAGCAGTCATTGTGGATGAAGTCTCTCGCCTTTATCTTTAAAGTTCTTGAACTCGATCAAGTGAGAATAGGGATCCTTTGGGTCAAATGAGTTCTTCAAAGACCTGCAGAGGTGCTTTTGTTTTCTCATGACGGCAAATCACATAAAACTATATACCTGATACTCAGTTTTCCACAAATTGGAGAAGCATAGAAGTATTAATGTCTAGCATATTTGATCAATCCTGGTTCACATGAAGGGTGTCCAGTCCACCCTGATGTTACACCAATGAGGGCAAGGGAGTTATTTTGGGCACTATCCTGGACTCCATCACTCATGGAAACCTACAGCCAGAGGTTATGATTAGTGTCTATATGGAAGAAGATGAGGGCCATATGGGAGTGTTTTGGTTTTAATTTTGGTCATTTGTGTCCGGTTGGAAGACATGACTGAGAAAACCTGGGCTTGAACTCTGGTGTGATTCCCCTTATAGAATGAGTTCTGGAACTGACTTCAGAGAAGTATTGACATGAATTTTGTTGGGATTTTAGGAGGCCACCTATGAGAATCACCCTTGGAAACAGAGATCTAGGCCCAGGGTGGCTTTCCAAAGAGCCCGGGAAATCTCAGCCAGGATATCACATGATTTTCTTCTGAAAGACTTGGCATCCATAGTTGAGAGTCACAACACCCATGGACGTCACATTGTAGACCTCAATGGGCCTGGCTTCATGTGACCTTTTGGCCACTCTTTGGGAAGCCTTGCCTGTGAGAGTTCTCCAGAGCATTCATTGAAATGAGCTTCCTCACCATTTAATGGTTCCTGAATGAATTGAAACCCACAGTGCCTCCAACGTCATCTTTGAAAAATGCCTTGATAAATACCATGAAATTTTTGAAATTTCCATGACCAGGTGGCACTGGAGAACCTTTGGATGTTGCTGATCATGAGTGTACCAGACAGTGCCTTGATTGACTGGGCTTCATGAAAATGGTGTAGAACAGAGATGCCAGTAAGTTGGAACCTGCTGAGTAATGTGCCTAGAGCAGTGGTGGGAAGGTGTGTGATAAAAAATTTGTTTTTGGGCCATGTGGATCTGCCATTGGCTTCCAAATGGCTTGTGACTGACATGGTGCAGCCAGCAGACCCTTACATGAAAAGGCATCTTGTTATATGGAGATGTTTCCGGGCAATGTTCAGAATCAGGTTGCTATGGACATGGGGCCAAGCTATGTGCGTTAGAAGCCTGGTTGGTGCATTCTCCTGCAGACGCTGACTCACCACACATGACAGATTTGCTTCCAGAACTGTGTCCCAGTTGAACTCCTTTAATTTCATGAAGCAATTGCCAAAGTCCCAGTGCAGCAGCAAGAAACACCACGAAAATAGAAGATGACCAAATGGCTTCACAGTCCACATGAAAAGACACTTATCCCCCAATAGTCACCGTTTACTTACAAAGAGAGAATTCAGCACTGCTGCCTCATGTTTCTTTGGAAAATAAGAAACCATTTCCTCCAGGTCACATAGATGCAGACACAGATTTGATGGTCTCACTAGAAAGCAGCTAAAGCTCCTGACAACAACATATATTTCAAGTGCCCAACCTCAGAGGCAGTTTCTCAAGAAGTATTTAGGCCAGCAGAGCTCCATGTTTATGGAGTTTTTACCCTGTCCCATACTTTTGGAAACTCCTCTACCACTGCCAAGGTTGTAAACCCCTGAGCATATTTCATTCCATATATATATATTCACAGATTTTCTAACTCTTCTCCTCTAATTGTGTCTTACTTTGGGCGAAGGTAATGTCAAGGAATTGTTCTGGATGAGAGTGGGAAGATTTTGTTTAGCACATATTTGTATACACATTGGATTCCTTTTTCTATTTTACATTTGAAATACTGAATCCCTGACACTAACACATACCCTAATAGATTCTGAGTACTAATCATAATATGATGGAGAAAAATAACCGAAACAGAATAGAAATACAAGCAGTTCAGAGGAGGCATGTTGTATTTTTGGACTTGCGTTTTGCATTATATAGGGTAGGAGTTATAAATCTAGTCCATTTTTAATTGAAATAGTTCTCCATGTTCTTTTAATGTTAACAAATATGTGAATTCCTGTCTCCCTTTCTCTGTAGTCTATTCAGCACATGTATTTTTATATGCACATATAGAATCCTACCTGGTATCACACCCAAATTTTCATGAGTTACATGACTTGGCAGTTACAAACTGTGAGAAGAGATCACTCCTCCTAAACGATGTAGGAACTGAAAATTCAACCTATGGGGGAGCTTCCTAGTTAAAAAAAGTTATACATAAATCCATATCGACTAAAATGAATATTTTTGGATCTGTGGATGATATATATTTCACTGTGTAATTAGATTGGCATATATATATATATATATATATATATATATATATATATATATATATATATATATATATATATACTCTCCAGATATTTCATAATATTTAACATATGTGTCTTATTATACACTCCCTAAATTTATTCTTGTTCAAATATGTGGATTTATAATCAAATTTTCACAAGATTATTCTCAGAAATATTCATTCACCTGAAATACATATTTGTTTCCTAGTATTGAAAACTAACTTCAGTGAATAGTGCATATAAATCCTAATATTTCTACAGTAACTAACCCAGTTTAATATCAATGCAAGTAGATTCCTATGGGACATGACATTTATTTTGAAGTTCATTTTTATTCAACACTGGTACATTTCTATTTCTTGAGTTTATGCACATTATAGCATATATATTTCATCCACACCTTCACAAATTTATAGGCATTTATTTCACTTTCAATCACTTTCTGCTTCAGAAACATGTATTCCTCCATGTGTCTGACTGGTCTTTTCATGAGACTTCTTTTCAAACACATTATTTTCGATTTCCATAATCACTTTTGAAGCAAAACTCACACACTCTTCATGATAAACCATAACACTAAGATTACAATTAGACGTAAAACTAGTTGTTATGAATGATTCTATATCAATATATGATTTCTTATATATTTTCAGATATCAATTCAATCCATTATTTAAAGTGGAAACAGTTATATTATTTATTAACTGTATGATCTATTCATGCATTATCTCTATATTTATAGACACAGGGTACACCTCGTTGTACCCCCAATACTAATTTATACATATTTTAAATATTGCTGCCAGAAATGGTCGAAGAAATACTCATGTCATCTGATCTACATATACATTTTATCACAGTAATATTCTGGACCAAAAAAGCAAAGGTCACTCTTAAGATTGTACCAAAGCCTAAATGAAAAGTGAGCATGGATTACTAAAACCTTCCATGTCCAGGTTTCCTAATGCTCTGAAATGTCAATCGTATTGGTGACTACATATTTGTTTCTTCCTAAGATTATATATTCAACCTCAAGCCTGTTGAAAATGTCTAATCCTATCACTCACTTTATACTTTGCCTGATTTAGTAATGTCTCTATTTATGTCTGTATTCCTACATATTTTCCCTTGTTCATCATTGTGACTGACTCTTCACATATGCTGACTTTTACATTCACTGTCTACCCGGAACCCTATTGCTTAAGATCTTTTGCTCTAAATCCTATACTCACTCTTCTTTCTAAACCTACCGACTATCTTCCTAATCCTACCGACTATCTCTTTTTGAGTGGATGTTCTCTTCGACATTCAATCATCCAAGGTACAAGCTCCTATGCCATTGTATATAGATTTATCTGAGACATTTTTGCAGAACATCATTCAAAGCTATCTGTACCAATTAAGGGCCCAATGCCCTTCTGGGCTACATATCTTCCCTAGATTTCTATTTTTATACTTATATTTCACCTATATATTCTTGTAAATATCATAGTTTCCCAATACCATTATTTGTCATGCAGAAATATTCCTAACCCAAATTGAACATGTTATTAACCCAAACCATACACTGTTCTCTCAATCAAACTTTACAGAAGAGCAGGGACAGGGTTAGTTTTACAATACAGGAATGTAGGGCATCTTTCACCTGTTGAGAACATCAAAGGTCCATGCAGAAATGATCTTTTGAGAAGATGTAGGCAGCTATGAAAGACTGAGAGAGAAAAGTCATCTTCTATGGCAAACAACCTCGTCAGCATGAAGGGATGTGTATGAATCAGCCTCTCTCTTCTTAATGTAGAGAAGATGGACCAAACCAGTCCTAGGTGGAGAGCGGTTCCCGAGTGCCCATGGTTTATATACCATTCTAACTTATGAAAATGTCACAGGAAGTAGGGGCAGCCTCCATCTCATGGGACCCTTGAAAGCAACTGTTCGTACAAAGTGGTTGTCAAGGCAGTGACCTCATTCAGTTCCTGAAGAAGTGATCTACCTCACTTTCTTGGTGATGGAACTCTCTGAACTTCGGATCCAGGAAGCCAGGCACCTGGAGCCAGTCCAGTCCAATACCCATTGGCTCATTTTTTTGGATTTACCAAGGAGAGTGTCAGTCTTTCTTGGTACCTACAGATGTGAGGATGGCCAAATACCAGGAGAGCTCTGAATAGGGTCCTTTCCTGAGAAAGCAGGTGGTGGTTCCTGCTGGCTCCTGACAACTTCACAGAGTTGGCCAAGGAGACCAGATCTGAGATAGGACAGGCCATTTTGGGGGAACATAGTTTGGCCCACCACTCAAAGGACACTCCGGATAGTCACAGAGTTACATGGGGGAAGGATGTGCCTTTGTGGGTGTGATTCAGGTTTTGTCTCATGATCTGAGAATAGGTAGGAAAGGTGGTTTGTTTGATTTGGAGTGGACTTCTTCTAGTAAGTAGTTTGACAAGGCAAGTGTTTCTATGTCTGTGTATCCACTGTGTCCGTGGTTGTAGATATTAGAAAAGAGAATGCAACAATTGATGTGTCCTGTATAGTAGAAAGATTCCCAGCATTCATCTTGCCCAACTTATGAATGACTGAGGCTTGCCTTATCCATGGGCAACACCTGCTATCTTCCTAAGTTTCTGTTTCCTTCCGGAATTCTAGCCACTCTCCAGAATAGGCTCATGGTTTTGTGTCCAAGATATGTACCACCTCCAAGATCTGTGACATGGCCATGTACTGGATAGCTGAAGTGAATGGCGAGCATCTCAGAAAACTCAGATATCAGTGTGACCAAGAAAGTATCAGTGGAGAAACCCTGCTTTGGGCCTTTTGCTTATCAATTGTTCTGTTGCCCTGAATGTCAGGAAGGTCTTTGCCTAAGGCCACCCCATTGTGAAGCCTGAAGAAAACAGTTTTCAAATGCAAATGAATGGGCATCACCTGTTGCTCTTTGCTTAATTGCTTTGGAAAGGAATGTGTCTGAGTAAACCTCGTGGCCCTGTGTGAGGTTGTGGCTTAGATTCTCAGCACCTGATTTATGTAAAGAGATATGCAATGAGTGCACCCAAAACCACAATGGCCAAAAGAGCAGTTATTGTGAATGAAGTTTCTCACATTCATTTGTAAGTTTCCTGACCCCCATCAAGTGTTAATAGGGATCCTTTGGGTCAAATTATTTATTCAAAGCCCTGCAGAGGCTAGCCCATAGGTTTTTGGGTTTTCTCATGACTCCAAATCATATAAAGAATCTATACCTGACAGTCAGTAGGCCTCAAATTGGAGATGCAGAGCAGTATTAACACCTGTCCTATTTGATAACTCCTGGTTCACAGGATGGGTGTCCAGGCCACCGTGAATTTAGGCAAATGAGGGGCAAGAGAGCTTATTTTTGAGACTGTCTTGGGCTGCACCCCTCATGGAAAACTCCAGCCAGAGTTTATGATTAGTGTCTATATGGAAGAAGATGATGGCCATGTGGGAGTGTTTTGGTTTTAATTGTGGTCATTTGTGTAGCGGTTGAAAGAGATGACTGGATCCACCTGGGCTTGAACTCTGGTGTGATTCCTCTTAGAGACTGAGTTCTGAAACTGACCTCAGAGAAGTATTGCCATGAAATGTGTTGGGATTTTAGGAGGCCACGCATGAGAATCGCCCTTGGAAACTGAGATCGAGGGCCAGGGTGTCTTTCCAGATTGCACTGGGAATCTCAGCTAGGATATCACATGATTTTATTCTGAAAGACTTGGCAGCCATAGTTGAGAGTCTAAACACACGTGGAACTCACATTGTAGACCTCAATGATCCTGGCTTCATGTGACCTTTTGGCCACTCTTTGGGAAGGCTTGCCTGTGAGTGTTCTCCAGAGATTTCATTGAAATGAGCTTCCTTACCATATAATGGTTTCTGCATGAATTGAAACCCACAGTGCCTCCAACATCATCCTTCAAAAATGGCTAAATAAATACCAACAAATTTCTGAAATTTCCATGACCAGGTGGCACTGGAGAACCTTTGGATGTCATGTTGCTGATCATGAGTGAAATAATTCCCCACGCAAAGACACTTCAAAGGGAGAATTCAAATTTTATTTCAAAAAAGCTGTGTGATTATATAGAACTAAGGGGGAGATGGTAGGGCTTAGATAAATGGCAGCAACCCGTTTATTGAAAGCAAGTTCTTTCAGATATCATCTCCAGAACCCAGGAATTAGTTCTCATTGGGGCTAAGGTTCTCCACCAGTGAGATTTGAAATTGGCGCTGGCGGGAGAGTTCACAAGGGCGGGAACTTTTCGCACCACTGCAGAAATGAAGAAGGTAGGAAGAAGAAGTCCTTAGGCACCATGTTGGGGTTTTTCTCTGGGGTATGGCTGCCATTTATACTTTTCCCAACATTCCTCAATTTTTGTTTTCTTAGGAAGTGGGGCGTCGTTTTTAGATCCGGCTGCTTCCTGCTGTATGGGGGTGCTGTGAGGCCTAGAAAGGGAAGGGGAGGAATGCTCGGGGGGCAGGTCTGGGAATATCATGGCAGCAAGAAATAAAACCCAGTGGCTATAGACAGCTACTTCCGTAGGGGTGAAGTCAATGAAAGTTCCCTGAAGCCACAAGTTGTCGATGGCATGGAACCAGTCCTGGATGGAGGAGATTGTTGGTATCAGCCACTGGTCCTGTAACAGAGACTCTAGAAAATACTGGAAGCGTTGCCTGGACAAGGTGCCACAGGACCTGAAGAAGATCAGAGTGAATAAAAACAGAATGAAGATAAAAATTAAAGCAAAGGTCAATTTTTGGCAGAAGTTCCATGTTGGGGGAGTGACATAGAAGAGGCCAAGGGCCATGAGGAAGCTTAGAAGGTCATAAAGATTCAAGAATCCAGGATGGCAGATTAAGAGGTTTTCCGAGCTTGTTGTCTCCCACTGTCTGATGTCCATTGCATTCCATCGTGCCTGGTAGTGAGCTTCATCACGGAGTGAACTGTTCTCTTGGAGATGTTGGGGGTTCGTCGGTCATCAGAGGCTGGTAGTGCCTAAGCAAAAGCTGGTTGAAAGATTGATTACGAAATTTTTGCAGTTGGGTTTGAAGGAACTTCATTATGCAGGACAAGAGAGCACAAAAAAGGAGCATCCCCATAAGGGGCCCAGAGAGAGGTAGTAAGTACATGGCAAGATAGGATTGGAAGAACCTCGTTATGGGATTGGAGGAGGTAGGTTTGAGCAATTGGGTCGATAATTCCTGCAATTTAACAACTTTTTTTTTTATTAGCCCAGATTCATTAACATAATAGCAACATTCTCTCTGAGGAATAGGCATGTACCCCCTTTTTCTGCAGTGAGAAGATCAATTGCCCTTCGGTTCTGTAAAGCCACTTGTGCCAATGAAGTAACCTGCCACTGCAAGGAGCCAAGAGACTCAGCAGTGGTATCGAGTGCTTCCTGCAGTTTTTGTTGCACGTCATTGGATGCCCATAGAGCATGACCTATAGCTCCACCAGAGAGACCGAGACTCGCCACTGAGGTTGTTAAAGTGAGGCCTACCAGAACCGGCAGAAAGACTGCCCTACGGGTGCAGGAAGGTAGGGCCAACTGTCGGAATTCAGTGGGAGTATACAAAGAAAGCAGAGGAACTACAGTAACCAAGATACAGGTGCCAGAGACATTGATCGTTGAGGTACTTAAAGACCAATTACACCAGATGAAATGTCCAGGTTGCATAAACGCAGGGCTCTATGGGGTGCTATAGCTCAAGGAACAAATGGGTAAAGGATTCATTATTGGCAGGTGGATACAGATGAAAGGAAATAAAGTATTGTTGGAATAACTTTCCAACAGTGGGATATGTGTCACATGTAGGGGTTGTCCTTACTTAGAGAAATTGTAGGTTTTTGCTGAAATATTTCCTGCCGCAAATGGGACCGCTGCTAGAAGTGGACGACTAAGTGAAGCACAGAGAAAGCACTGAGAAGTAGGCACCAAAAGAATGGAGGAGTTTAATAATCGAAGAGTTTGGTGTAGCAAATTGAGCCATGTGGAAGGGGGACTTTAGGGGGTTGAAGGCTCTGAATCCTCTTTGGATGAGCTATGGATAAGATCTCAAAGTTTTGATTCTGAGTCCTTAATGTGTTCGACTACCTGGATGGTTGCCTTAGGTGGCGTAATCAGGGTGCGGCCAACAGTCATCCACCCTGTGGGTCTGGCTGAGGTTGTCCGAGCATAGACAGCAAACTCAACATAGCTCCAACGTTTGGCCTTGGGGTCAGGTGTATCTGAAGAATATGATCCATTGTTATCGGATGAAGAGCCTTTATGGCACTTTAGGTAACTAGAAGTCCACCCTTCAGGGTAGCCAAGTGAGTGGTAAGAACAGCTACCACGTTCATCATGGAACCTGCATGACCAATAGGGACACCCATTATATATCTCAGGCCACCAATGACAATAGTCTTTGGTTTGATTAAAAAGGAAGCAAATGAAAGGCCAGTTCCAGCTACCAGGGACGAAGGTCCTTGAAGGTGACAATTTTAGGGGAATAGAGGTGCAGTTGTGGATGAAGCAAGTAGTTGCATCCACTGCGCGGACCTTCTGCATGCCATGTTCTGAGTATCGTTCCCAAAGAGTGAATAAATACATGGTAGGTTAGGAGGGTAAAGACAAGTCCCAACAGAGCACAGAAAAGAAGCAGAGCACAAAAAAACAAGCAGTTAGAGAAGACTAGGGTGTTGGGAGAGCTCATTGTGCCTTCTTTAAGAGGAATTGGGCTGCAGGGAACACCGTGTGAGCCGCAACTTAAATGGGTGAGATGGGTGTGGAAAGCAGGAGTAAAGGGGAGGTTCAGGAGGTGATTCTTGGAGTTCCTCTGGGGTGGTCCTGTCGTCAGCAGGTGGGGCCTCCTGGTGATATGGCTTCAACCTAGAAATGGCAATCCAGGGAGTGAGATGGTTGTCTGATAAGGAGAGTTTGGCGGCGGTGGGGTTACAGAGAATGACAGGATAGGGGCCTTCCCATTTTGGTGCAAGAGTCCCTTTCTCCTCTGGGGTATTATAATAGACTAGACTCCCAGGTGTTAAGGGAGGAGTGTTTGGAGAGGAGACTGGGTCTGGAAGAAGCCAGTTCTGATATTTCCAGTGTTCCGAGCGGAGATGAAACAAGAGAGGCAAAGACAAATCTCGGGTGAGAGGTCCTTGTGAAATGACCAACCCAGGGGGTATAAGAGGTCTTCCATACATTATCTCAAAGGGAGACAGTAAAGATGGTTTCTTAGGGAGAGCTCTGATTCGAAGCAAAGCCAAGGGAAGGATTTTGACCCAGTCTAAGTTTAATTCCACTGTCAATTTGGTAAGGACTTCCTTCAGAGTACGATTTACCCTTTCCACTTTCTCTGAAGCGTGGGGGTAATATGGACAGTGGAAATGCCACTTGAAAGAGAGGGCTTGAGAGACCTTTTTTGTGATCCTAGAAATAATCTCAGGGCCATTGTCATATTGTAGGGAAGTCGGCATACAAAACCTGGGGATGATGTCTGTCAGTTAGATTGAAGCTACAGTGGAAGCCTTTTTATTGGAAGTGGGAAATGCCTCAACCCAAACAGAGAAAGTGTCCACAAAGACAAGGAGGTATTTAGTGTGCCATACTGTGGGCATGTTGGTGAAGTCTACTTGCCAGTCAGCAGCGGGAATGTGTCTCCGGGCTTGGTGGAAAGAGAAAGGTTTGGGCCTTAAAGGAGTATGAGGGTTGGTCCGCTGACAGATCTGACAATTAGAGGCTATATTCTCTAGCATGGCTATGTCAGAAGGGTTGAGGGAGAAGAAGCTCTGTAAAAAAAGGGTCAAAGACTGAGAATTGGAATGGTGTAGAGTATGAAGGAACTTGAAAAGATTTTTGTTCTTACTGGAAGAAGTAGGGGCTTCAGATGAGCTGTCTAAAGTGGCCATAATATGTCCCCCATGGGGGCCATAATTGGAAGTGGTAGCAGCCATTCGTGCCGCCTGGTCAGCTTTGGCATTGCCCTCAGTGATAAGAGAGCCGTCCTTCTGATGTGACCTACAATGGACAACTCCCAACTGGGTGGGTAAGTGGGAGGCCTCTATCAGATTGGTTAAAAGAGCCGAATTAGTGATCGCATTACCTTTGGTGGTAAGTAGGCCTCGCTCCTTTCATATTGAAGCATGGGATAATAAGATCTGGAAGACATATTTTGAATCAGTATAGAGGGTGAGGGATTTGCCTTGTGCTAGTAGGCAGGCACGAGTGGCTGCTATAAGTTCAATCTGCTGGTTGGTAGTTCCTGAAGGCATAGCTTTGGCCTCTATAATCTCAGTGGCTGAAACTACAGCGTATCCAGAGTAATGAGTGCCGTTCTGCCTAAAGGAACTGCTGTCAGTAAACCAGATAAGGTCAGGCTTGGTGAGTGGTTCCTCAGAAATGGAACAATGACAGCGGAGGAAATCATCTAAGGTTTCCAAGCAATTATGAGTTGGTGTGTTAGACGTGGGTGTCATTGGGAGCAGTGAGGCAGGGTTCAGTGCAGAGCATGGGGGGAAAGTAATATTAGGGTTTTCCTGAAAGAAAGTGAGGAGCGACAGAACTCTGGATGGAGGAAGGGTTTGAAGGCCCTTATAAGCTGAAAGATCTTTCAAGTGATGTGGGGAGTGGATAGTTAAAGGTGCCCCAAAAGTCAGCTTAGAGGCTTCTTTGTGTAAAATTTGTCCAGCAACCAGAGCTCTTAAGCAAGGGGCCCACCCACGAATGGTAGAGTCTAGTTTCTTGGAAAATATGCCACAGGTGCAAATGTAGGCCCATAGTTTTGACCTAAGACCCTAAGTGCTTGCCCCCCTTTTTCATGGACATATAGATGAAATGGTCTTGAAAGATCAGGAAGGTGAAGGGCAGGTGCCTTTAAGAGGAGTTGCTGAAGCCTGCGGAAGTGGTAGATGGGGGAGAAGACAAGAGATTCACTAGGGGGTCCATTTGCTAGGTCATACAGGGGTTTGGATAGAAGAGAATAATTTGGGATCCAGGCCCTAAAATAACCTGCTACTTCTAGGAATGATAGTATTTTGGCTTTCATATGGGGCACTGGAAGATCAGAGAGGAGTTGCCTCCTATCCAGTGTTATTTCCTTTTTCCCGGGTGTAAGGCAAAAACCAAGAGAGGTGACAGATGACTGGGAAACCTGTGCCTTGTGGGGAGACTCCCTATATCCCTTGTCTGCTAGGAAATTAAGAAGCTGAGCGGTGTGGGATTGAGAGTGTTCCCAGAGGGACTACATAGAAGAAGGTCATTGACATATTGAAGGAGAATAGAGTCAGGACAGTTCGGGTGAAAGGATGTGAGGTCCTGGGCAAGAACTTGGCAAAAGAGATGGGGGCTGAATCCCCGTGGGAGGACAGTCCAGGAAAGCTGATGAGAATGGTGGATGTGAGAGTCAGTCCACGTAAAAGCAAAGATATTCTGAGATTCTGAGAACAAGGGAATAGAAAAGAGTGCATCTTTTAAATCTAGGACCGAGAAGTGGGTAGTAGTGGCAGGAATCTGAGAGAGGAGGGTGTAAGGGTTGGGCACTAGCGGGTGGATGGGGACCACAGAGGAGTTGACAAGGAGAAGGTCTTGAACCAGCCTGTAGGACACGTTAGGTTTCTTAAGTGCCAGAATGGGGGTGTTGAAAGGAGAGTGTGTAGGCCTAAGATACCCCTTTCGTAATAAATCCTGGATGATGGGTTCTAATTCGAGGAGGGCTGTGGTTGTGAGTGGATATTGTGGTTGACTAATATATCTTGAAGGGTTCCGTAAGACAATATGAATAGGACTGCATTTAGCCATAAAGGGTGTAGTTGTGTCCCAAAACTCAGGCTTAACTAGTTTAGAGAGTCATGGAGGAGTGCATGAAGGAGGTGTATCTGCCCCTAGGAACATCATGAGGAAATGAGAGGTAGGAGAGGTGTGGGGTGATATGTGAATGGTGACTTTTAATAGTGAGAGTATGTCCCTTCCCAGAAGGGGAATGGGGCAATGGCTCATAACGAAAAAGAAGTGAGTGAAGGACAAAAGGGATCCCTGCATATATCATGATGGGGGGCTTTGAGGGAAATCTGTTTAACTCCTACCCTGACAATAGGAGTTTTTGAGGGTGTGGTAGAACCCCAATACTCCCTTAAGACTGATAAAGCGGCACCAGTATCCAAGAGGAAGGTAATGAAGCATCCATCCACCAGGAAGGTAACCCTAGGCTCTTGATTCTTGATGGTAATAGTCTGGAGGGAAAGCCCAGGACTCCGTCAATCCTCCTCTGCCAAACCCAAGAGAGGCTGTGGTTGCCGGGCGGCTGACCAATCTCCCTTTTGGGTTGTTGGGCAGTCTGCCCCCCAGTGTCCCCTTTGATGGCATTTTGGGCAGGGGTTGTACGGTGTCCTCAGTGAAGGACAATCCCTGGCCCAATGTCTCTCCTTACCACATTTGAAGCAGGCTCCCGGGGGTGTCATATTGGGATGGCGTGGTGATGGCCTTCTCTGA
Source organism: Callospermophilus lateralis (assembly GCF_048772815.1). Lineage (NCBI taxonomy): Eukaryota > Metazoa > Chordata > Mammalia > Rodentia > Sciuridae > Callospermophilus > Callospermophilus lateralis. The sequence goes on from NW_027514417.1 coordinate 531,835, forward strand.
ATGACCTGGGCCAACATTTGGAATTTGGCATTTTCAGCCCTCTGTCTACGGCATTCACTTTCATCCTCTGTATCATAAAAAACCTTGAAAATGAAGATTTTGTTCTAAGGAGTAGCAAGGCCCTGTTCAAGCTTTTTAAGCTTGGCTTTAATGTCAGGGTAGCTTTGGGCCAGAACATATGTCATTAAGACATGAAGGCCATCAGGGGTTTCTGGGTTGAGGTTTGTGTACTGTTGAAGGGCCTTGGTTAGTCTATCCAGGAATTCGGAAGGTGTTTCCTCCTTCCTTTGAATGACCTCCTGCACCTTTTTAAAGTTAACAGCCTTACGGATGGCCTTTTTCAGGCCCGCCAAGAGGCAGGATGTAAAAAGGTCATGAGACTGTAAGCCTTCAGGGGTGTTGTAATCCCATAGAGAATCCTGCTCTGGGACAGCATGAGGGCCTGTGGGGTGGTTAGGATTGGTCCTATGATTTTCATCAGCATGGGCTTGGGCTAGCTCCCAGTCCCATTGCCTTTCCTCAGGGAGAAGTGTATTGGCCAAGAGCATGTAGATGTCATGTTGAGTGAGGCTATATGCTTGCAGGACCCATTGAAACTCCCGAATGTAAGTGGTGGGGTCAGTGGTGAATGAGCCTAACTTCCTCTCTAGCTGAGTAATGTCCGACATGGAGAAGGGCACGTGGACTCTGATGACACCCTCGGGACCAGCTACCTCACGAAGGGGTGCGATGGTCTTGGGGGTGGGAAGGAGTCCCTTAGACCTGGTAACAGGAGGACTGAAAGAGGCAGGAAGCGGACAGGAAGGAGAGGGAGGGGAAGGGAGTGTCTCTTTGGAAGAGGAGGAGGTGGAGCAGGCAGAAGAGGGCGGAGGGGAGGAGGATGAAATGGAAGGCTGAGGATCCTTGGAATCAGGCAGAGGAAGAGGAGGGTATAGCGGGAGAGAAGGGGCAGATAGGACTGGGGGATAAGGTGGGGGTTAATCTGCTGGGCTGAATGAGGAAGAATCTGTGAAGTCAGGAGTAGAAGTAGGGGAAGAGAAGGGTTTGCAAACAAGGAGGACCTGAGAGGGTGGGCAGGAGGAGCAGAGACAGGGTGCTGTGTGAGAAGGCTAAAACCTTAAATGCAGGGAATCTCACTCCACTTTTTCAGATGCTGGCAGTAGTTAAAAAGATCCCAGAGAAGGTTTGGATGTAAGGAGCCTTCTGGAGGCCAATGATTTCCATTATCCAGTGGATATGTAGGCCAATCTTGGGTACAGAATTTGATTAGAAGTTTGGGCTTGATGTCTGGTGTGAGGGAGAGTGTGGCCAGATTTTTTATTAAACATTTGAGAGGTGAGGCTTCAGGTACAGATGAAGAGGTGCCCATTGTCACAGGGAGAGAAGGAAGAGAGAGAGAGAGAGAGAGAGAGAGAGAGAGAGAGAGAGAGAGAGAGAGAGAGAGAGAATAAGAGTAAGCGAGAGAGACAAAGAGAAAACCCGGGCTGGAACGGCTTCCAGGAAGCTCAGGGCGAACGGTGGTCAGGTGGGCATCCCCAAAATGACCAGCCGTCATGAGGAAATACAGAGGGCACTACCTGGTCGTCACCAGTGAAGTGCGATCTGTGAGACCCAATGGGTTCGGAGCCACGGGCAACCTGACGTCAGGAAAGTTTTCGAACGAAGCAGAAAAAGTCAGTAATGAAAACAGAACTCTGGTTCCGGCAGAATGCAGTTCCAGGAGGGGAGTTCAGTTTTCCCCGAGCAGAGAGGCAGCTTCAGCCAGACACAGCAGCCCTGCATCAAACAGCAACTCTAGCCAGCAGCAGCAGCGGCAGCAGAGGAGAAAAACCAAAGAGCCTCTCATGTAAACTCAGAAGCCTCACGCCCCAAAGGAAAACGGATCATCAGAGGGTCCACTGCGACCAGTAAAGGTCTTAGTGGCAGGAATTTCCTGCCCCCTACAGGGCGTCTAGAGTGTGCCAGATGATCACGGTCACAAAACCAGCGGTAGCCTGAAGGGAGTTGGAGAGCCAGGGTCAGGGGAGGCTTACATATATCAGATCTGTTGTGAGTGCAGGAAGCCGGCATCTGAAAAGAGTGGACCAGGGCGGAGTGTCTTGGCGGGGCAGGGGACGGGGCTCTTGTTAGAAACAGCTCACCCATATTCTCACACGGGGCAACAGAATGAAAGAACTTCCCAGGCAAAGGCACTTTGCTGGGAGAATTCCAATTTTATTGCAAAAAGCTGTGTGCTTATATAGATCTAAGGGGAAGATGGAAGGGCTTAGATAAATGGCAGGCAAAACGTTTATTGGTAAGTTCTTTCAGATATCAGCTCTGGAGCCCAGGAATTAGTTCTTATTGGGGCTAAGGTTTCCCACCAGCGAGATTTCAAATTGGCGCCAGCAAGAGAGTTCACACGGGTGGAAACATTTCGCACCACTGCAGAAAAAAGAAGGTAGGAAGAAGAAGTCCTTAGGCACCATGTTGGGGTTTTTTTCTGGGGTATGGCTGCCGTTTATACTTTTCCCAACAATGAGTATACCAGACAGTGCCTTGATTGACTGGTTTTCATGAAAATGGTGTTTAACAGAGATGCCAGAAAGTTGGGTCCTGCTGAGTAGTGGGCCTAGAGCAATGGTGGGCAGGTGTGTGATAAAACATCTGTGGTGGGGCCATGTAGATCTGTCATTGGATTCCAAATGGCTTGTGACTGACATGGTGAAGCCAGCAGACCCTTATATGTAAAGGCACCTTGTTACATAGAAAGGTTTCAGGACATTGTTCAGAATCAGGTTGCTATGGTCAAGGGGGCAAGCTATGTGGGATAGAAGCCTGGTTCTTGTATTCTTCTGCAGACCCTGACCCACCACACGTGACAGAAATCCCTCCCGCACTGTGTCCCCGTTGAACTCCTTGTATTTCGTGAAGCAAATACCCAACTCCCAGTACAGCAGCAAGAAACACCACAAAAATAGAGGATGACCATATGGATTCAATGTCCACACAGGGAGACATTTAGCCCCCAGGGGCCACAGTTTACCTACAATGGAAAATTCAGTACTGCTGTCTCATGTTCATTGGAAAATAAGAAACCATGTCCTCCAGGTCACATTGATGCAGACCCAGCTTTTATGGTCTCACTATAAAGGAAGCTAAAGCTCCTGACAACAACATATATTTCAAGTGCCCAACCTCACAGGCAGTTTCTCAAGAAGTCTCTAGGCCAGCAGACCTTCATGTTTGTGGAGGGTTTACCCTGTCCCTTACTTTTGGAAACTCCTCTACCACTTCCAAGGTTGTGAACTCCTGATCATATTCCATTCTATATATGTATTTACGGATTCCCTAACTCTTCTCCTCTGATTGTGTCATACTTGGGCCGTAGGTGTTGTCAAGTCATTGTTCTGAATGAGAGTGGGAAGATTTTTGTGTAGCACATATTTACATACACATTGGATTCATTTTTCAATTTTCCATTCAAAATACTGAATCCCTGACACTAACACATACCCTACTAGACTCTGACTACTAATCCTAATATGATGGAGAAATATAACCCAAACAGAATAGAAATACAAGCAGTTGAGAGGAGGCATGGCGTATAGTTGGTCTTGCCTTTTGCATGATATAGGGTAGGAGTTATAAATCTTGTTAATTTTTTGTTGAAATAGTCCTCCATGTGTTTTTAAAGTTAACACATATGTGAATTTCTGTCTCTCTTTTTCTGTAGCCAATTTAGCACATGTATTTTTATATGCACATATAAAATCCTACCTGGTATCACACGTACATTTTTGTGAGGTGGCTAACTTGGGAGATACAAAGTATGAGAAGAGATCACTCCTCCTAAATATTTTTGGAACTGAAAATTCAAACTATGAGTGAGCTTCTTAGTTGAAAAACATTATACATAAATCCATGTTTAGTAAAATTAATATTTTTGGATCTGTGAATGATGTATATTTCATGATGAATTTTGATTGGCATATATATTGCTAATTTCTAATGTATCTGTGATATATATATATATATATATATATATATATATATATATATATAATTTTCAAAATATGAAATATATGTGTCTTATTATACACTCCCTAAATAATTCACTCATGTTCATGTATGTGGTTTTATAATCAACTTTTCATAAGATTGCTTTTAGAAATATTCATCCACCTGAAATACATATTTGTTTCCTAGAACTGAAAACTCACTTCAGTGAATGGTGCAAACAAAGCCTTATATTTCTACAGTAACTGACCCAATTTAACATCAATGAAAGTAGATTTCTATGGGACATGATGTGTATTTTGATGTTCATTTTAATTCAACACTGGTACATTACTATTTCTTCAGTTTTTATACATCGTAGAATATACATTTCATCCACAAGTTCACAAATTTAAAGACATTTGTAACACATTCAATCACTTCCTGCTTCAGAACACATGTATTCCTCCTTGTTTTTGACTGGTTATTTCATGAGACTTCTTTCCAAACACATTATTTTCGATTTCCATAATCAATTTGGAAGCAAAACTCACACACATTTTATGATAAACTACAACCCTAATATTACCATTAGATGTATAACTGGTTGGAATGAATGTATGTATATCAATGTAAGATTTCCTGTGTATTTTGGGATATCAATTTATTCCAATTTCTAAATTTGGAAACAATTATATTATTTATTCACAGTATGGTCTATTCATGCATTCTCTCTATATTCATAGACACATGGTACACCTATTTGTGCCCCCAATACTAATTTATATCTCTTCAAAATATTGCTCTCAGAAATGGTGCAACAAATACTCATGTCACCTGATCTACATATACATTTTATCACAGTAATATTCTGGCCACAAAATTCAAAGTCACACTTACGACTGTACCAAAGCCTAAATGGAATGTGAGTATTGATTATGAACATCACCCATGTCCAGGTTGCCTAATGCTCTCAAATGTCAATCCTATTGGTGACTACATATTTGTTTCTTCCTAATATTATTTATTTAAACTCAAGCCTGTTGAAAATGTCTAATCCTATCGATCACTTTATCATTTGCCTGATTTTCTAATGTCTCTATTGATATCTGCTTTCCTACATATTTTCCCCAGTTCATCATTGTGACTGAGTCTTCACATCTGCTGACATTTACATTTTCTCTCTACCCGAAACCCTATTGCTAAAGAACTTTTTGTCCAAATCCTATACTCACTCTTTTTCCTAATCCTACCAACTATCTTCCTAATCCTACCAACTATCCTTTTTTGACTGGATGTTTTCTTTGACATTCAATCATCCAAGGTACAAGGTCCTATGCCATTGTGTATAGATTTATCTGAGACACATGTGCAGAACATAATTCAAACCTAAGTATCCCAATCAAGGATCCAATTCCCTTCTGGGCTTCAAATCTTACCTAGATTTCTGTTTTCATACATATATTTCCCCTCTATATATTCTTATAAATATCGCAGGTTCCCAATAACATTATTCATCCAGCAGAATGATTCCTAAGCCAAATCAAACATGTTATTAACCCGAACCATACTTTGTTCCCTCAATCTAACTTTACAGAAAAGCAGGGACAGAGTTGGTCTTACAATACAGGAATGTAAGAAATCTTCCACCTGCTGAGAAACAAAAAGGTCCATGCAGAAATGAACCCTGGGGAAGATATAGGAAGCTATGATGGACCTGAGAGAGCAAAAGTCATCTTCCACGACAAACAACCTGGTCAGGATGAAGGGGTGTGTCTGAAGCAGTCTCTCTTTTCTTAATGTAGAGAAGATGGACAATACCAGGCCTGTGTGGAGAGCTGTTCCCGGGTGCCTATGTTTGATATACCATTCAAACTTGTGAAAGTGTCAGAGGAAGTAGGGGCAGATTCCATCAATTGGGACACTTGGAAGCAACTGTTAGGACAAAGTGGTTGCCAAGGCAGTGACCTCATTCAGTTCCTGAAGGAAGTGACCTACATCACTTTCTTGGTGATGGAACTCTCTGAACTAGGGATCCAGGAAGCCAGGCACCCAGAGGCAGTCCCAGTCCCAGTCCCAGTGGCCTCACATGTTTGGATTTACCAAGGACAGCATAAGTCTTTCTTGGTAACTACTGATGTGAGGATGGCCAAATGCCAGGAAGGTCTGAAGAGGGGCCTTTCCTGAGTAAGCAGGTAGTGTCTCACCACTGGCACCTGACAACATCACAGTGTTGGCCAAGGAGTCCAGATCTGACATAGGACAGTCCATTTTGGAGTAACATACTATGGCCCATCAGTCAGAGGACACTCCGGATTGTCATAGACCTACTTGGGGGAAGGAGGTGACTTTGTGGGTGTGTGTGTGTGAGTTTGTGGTTTTGTCTAATGATCTGAGAATAGGTAGGAAAGTCGGTTTGTTAGGATTGGAGTGGACTGTTTCTAGTAAGTCTTTTGACAATGTGAGTGTTTCTATGTCTGTTTATCCCACTGTGTCCGTGGTTGTAGACATTAGAAAAGAGAATGCATCAATGGATGTGTCCTGAATAGTAGAAAGCTTCACAACATTCATCCTGCCCAATTAATGAATGGATTTTGGCTTGCCTAATGGATGGGCAAAAACCACTGTCTTCCTAAATTCCTGTTTTCTTCTTGAATTCTGGCCACTCTCCAGAATAGGCTCATGGTTTTGTTTCCAAGACATGTACCACCTCCAAGCTCTGTGACATGGCTATGTACTGGATAGCTGAAGGGAATGGGATCATCTCGGAAAACTCAGATATCATTCCAGAAACCCTGTCTTGGGCCATTTGCTTACCTATTGTTCTGTTGCCCTGAATGTCAGAAAGGTCTTTGCCTCAGGCCACCCCTTTTTGAAGCCTGAAGAAAACGGTTTTCAATGGAAATTAATGGGCATCAGCTGTAGATCTTTGCTTAATTGCTTTGGAAAGGGATGTGTCTGCATCAGACTCTTGGCCATGTGTGAGGTTGTTGAATAGATTCTCAGCACCTGATGGATCTAACGAACAATTACATGTGTGCTTCCAAAACCAAAATGGCCAAAAAAGCAGTCATTGTGGACGAAGTCTCTCGCTTTCCTCTGTAAGATTCCTGATCTCCATCAAGTGAAAATAGGGATCCTTTTTGTCAAATGAGTTCTTCAATCCCTGCAGAGGATAGCCCATAGGTGCTTGGGTTTTCTCATGATTCCAATTCACATAAAGAATCTATACCCGAGAGTCAGGAGGCCTCAAATTGGAGAATCAGAGCAGTATTTACGGCAGGCTTATTTGATCACTCCTGGTTCTCAGGAAGGGTGTCCAGGCAACCCTGACTTTAGGCAAATGACGGGCAAGGGAGGTTATTTTGTACACTGTCTTGGGCTGAGCCCCTCATGGAAACCTCCAGCCACAGGTTATGATGAGTGTCTATATGGAAGAAGATGAGGGCCTTGTGGGAGTGCTTTGGTTTTAATTGTGGTCATTTGTTTGGTGGTTGGAAGTGATGACTGGGTCTATCTGGGCTTGAACTCTGGTGTGATTCCCCTTAGAGTCTGAGTTCTGGAACTGATCTCAGAGAAATATTGCCATAAACTGCATTCAGATTTTAGGAGGCCACGCATGGGATTCGCCCTTGGAAACTGAGATCAAATACCAGGGTGGCTTTCCACAGAGCCTTGGAATATCAGCTAGGATATCACATGATTTTATTCTGAAAGATTTGGCAGCCATAGTTGACAGTCAGAACACCCATGGACGTCACATTAAAGACCTCAATGGGCCTGGCTTCATGTGACCTTTTGACCACTCTATGGGAAGACTTGCCTGTGAGATTTCTCCAGAGAATTTAATGAAAATAGCTTCCTCACATTTCATAGTTCCTGAATAAACTGAAACCCACAGTGCCTCCAACTTCATCCAAGAAAAATTGCTAGATAAATACAATGAAATCTTTGAAATTCCCTTAACCAGGTGGCACTGGAGAACCTTTAGATGTCTTGTTGCTGATCATGAGTGTACCAGAGAATGCCATGATTGACCGGGTTTCATGAAAATGGTGTAGAACAAAGATGCCAGTAAGTTGGAGCCTGCTGAGTAGTGGGCCTATTGCAGTGGTGGGTAGGTGTGTGATAATACATATGTGGTGTGGCCATGAGGATTTGCCATTGCTTTCCAAATGGTTTGTGACTGACATGGTGCAGCCAGCAGACCCTTCTATGTAAAGGCATCATGTTATATGGAGAGGTTTCTGGGCTAAGTTCAGAGTCAGATTTCTAAGGACAAGGGGGCAAGCTCTGTGAGATAAAAGCCTGGTTGGTGCATTCTCCTTCAGACCCTGACCCACCACAAGTGACAGAACTCCCTCCAACACTGGGTTCCAGTTGAACTCGTTGTATTTCATAAAGCATATACCAAACTCCCAGTACAGCAGCAAGAATCACCACAAAAAGTGGAGGATGACCAAATGGCTTCACAGTCCACACGGGAAGACACTTAGCATCCAGTGGCCACAGTTTATCTACAAACAGAAAATTCAGTACTGCTGCCTCATGTTCATTAGAATACAAGAAACCATGTCCTCCAGGTCACATAGATGCAGACTCAGCTTTGATGGTATCACTAGAAAGGAAGCTAAAGCTCCTTACAACAACATATATTTCAAGTGCCCAAACTCAGAGGAAGTTTCTCAAGAAGTGTTTAGGCCATCAGAGCTCCATGTTTTTGGAGTGATTACCTGTTAGACCAGGACACAAGAAAAGACCACTGACTCTAATTAAAATCAAATTAAATTAAGCTTATTATTTCCACCGGCTGTGCTGCCTCTCCCTCACAAAATGGCGGGAATAAGACAGCAACCCCAGCTTTCCTACAGGCAGCTTAATAGCCCAGAAAATTACACAAAAGGGGGTTTACAGATAACAGAACTCTGACAAACATCACACTAATGGCAGTCTACATTTTTTTTGCTGTCCCTACATCAGAGTTCATGAAGACCATTAGAGCCTCAGAGAGGGTTGTTGTCTCGCCAGAGAAGGCAAATATTTATGATGTGTCACTAAAGTTTCAGAGAGGGCTGCTATCTGGTCAGAGAGCCGGGCATGGTTGAGTTCCAGGCGTGGGCAGGCATTCCAAGCAGGTTTAGAATTTGAAGTGATTTATGCTAAAGCCAAAATTATCTTTTCATGGCTTTTTGGCAAGATGGCTCCCAATTTTAATTAAAGATCAGGTTGGGTCTATCATTCCCCCCTTTTCTTTGTGTCCCTTTCAAATCTTTGATAGATTACGGGAAGAGCACTGAGGAAATTTTAATCCCTCAGGTAAGAGTCTCCAAATATTTAGAACTCACCCAAAACCGATCTCCCTGATTTTACCTGACTTAATTAATTACTTATATTGATAGTCTATTTATCTTTCTCTCCATTGTTTTAAGAAGAGTGGTGTCACTCATTTTTTCTTCTTCTGACCTGAGACAGGGTGACATGAGTGGGCATGGCATGAGGGACATGAGTTGCCTTTTAGAAGTCAGTTGAGGGACATGAGTTGCCTTTTAGAAGTCAGTTCGGTTTGAAGTCTGATTGGGGAAGAACAGGTTGTAAAGTCATCTGGGGATGGGTTCTTCTATGAGAGAAACAAAAACCATGAGTACTGAAAAAATGTTGCAGCAGCTGGAACATGTCACTGTATAGAAGTTCCATCACTAGTCTTTAATATCCCCAGTTATCCGGACTGTCAACTTAACTTGTACTGTTACACTTGTCCCTCCCCATAAGATACAGTTTAATAATTTAATGTCATCTGATCTTGTAAAATCTTTTTACTAGTATGACCTCTGTGTCTCTTAGAGAAACCTTTAATTCTGTTACTCAGGGATGGATAATTGTACTAGCAAACACCAAGCCTACCTGTGTAGGTTAGGAATATCTGTAGGCCTTAAACTGAAAACTTATCCCTGTGGCAGGTCTTCTTGATAGTCTCTTTTTATAAGTATCAGGCATTCCTTTCTGAGAATTCGTCTTTGTAGCCACCAGTCTTACTTATTTTTGGAGGCAAACATAAAGTGCATACCTTAAAATTATATTATTATTATTATAATTTAAAATGCCCAGGAATGGATGTATTTTGTTCTTAACTGTCTTTGCTAAGTGTTTAAGATGAAGCAGTCAAACTGACTTTTGTTTCCATCTATTGTTAACAGTCAGCTGAGCTTTTATGGGAGTCAATTCTGGGGAAACTTGAGAGCAGATTCTCAGTTCTGCTAGTGCCATTTGCGCTAGGTGGGTCCAGATCTTGCTTGACCATTTGGCTTCCCTCGGAAGCATCAGGGATGTCTCCTTTCTTTGATGACTCTCCTCTTCGTAACAAATACCCTGATTGGCTTTCTGTTCTCCAGTGGTCTCATTAATCTCCCTGATCAGGAGGAGGTTATGTGGCTCAGAGTTTCAAAGCTCTTTAGAGAAGTTCCCTGTTCCCTGGATTCAGAATGACTCAGAGGGCAAAAGCCAAATATTGGTTTTCTTGGCGCTTTTCATTTAACTTTAATTTTAAATCCTAATCTTAAACATCCAGCAAATAAATTTTAACAGCCTTATATTAAGAGTACTGGGCTTTAATGTCTATAACTATATCATTATCTTTTTATTAATTGGGATCTGTATTTTTCTGTCTGTATTGTAAGTAATGACTTATTATCTTGAATAAACCCATTTTGTGTTCTTAAAGCAACACGTTTGTAAAACAGTAACAGAGAATCTTTAGATCACTGATAAAATAATTTCAAAATAAAATTAACAAAAGTAAAAATACTTAGCTTGTGTAATAGCTACCCTGAATTTTTTGGCTGAGTTATACATTATATCCCCTGTTTGAGATCCTAGGAATATTGACCTTAAAAAAACCAACTTTTTAACATAACTTTAAAGAAATATTATCTGACCTACTGGTTTTGTAGTCATTCTCATATGTAGTAAGATGAGACACAGAGCCTTATCTCAGGTAAGGCAGGGCTCTTTATAAATCTTAAGTATTTTAGTTCTAAAGATAATCTTTATTTATAAATATCATTTGACAAAGTTTACATAAATTGTTTGAGGTCACATGAACATTAGCTAACACCATATAATATCACATTTAAAACATGAATTAAAGAAAGGCTGAAAGTTTTTAACCTTTACATCGATTAGGCTCTCATTAACTAAAAAATACATTTAAATTTTTCCCCAATGTAAAAAGTAACATAAAAGTTTACATATCTTATTGATAACAGGTAAATAAATCCCCAATATATTTTTTTACCATAAAACTTCAGAGCACCAGCTTGATATAATGCTCTTTTAAAGTTTCTACCTTACAGACTTGAATACATATAAGATATGAAAACATTGATAGCATCACAATTACATTGATGTTTCTACATTAACCAAGTTTAGCTTTTAAAGCAATGGCAGTACAGTGCTCTAAAATAACAGTTCTTATTTAATCAGTTGTTTAATTTTTATGGTTGCTTGCTCTAGAGAAAATAAAACTTAATAAACACAACGTTATGGGTAAACTTATGTTTTAAGAAATTTCTGTCTCATTAACACATGACTGATTTTTATATTCTTATACAGACTTTAATAAAAACTTATTCAGACCTTAGTAAATCAATCAGATATCTAACAAAAGTACTCATGAATGAGTAATCCCAATCAAATTTACTTTATTTATTTATCAAAATATTAGAGAAATGTATTGACAGTGTAAACCATTTTTATGTTGAAGGAAAGGTCCTAGTACCAAGGCATATTAGACATTTTGTAGATATTAATATTTTATTAGATTTTTGAACACCTAGAAAAATTTGTAAGCTTAAATTTAAAGACATTGATTTTTATCTGTTTATCCAATTTAAATTGAAACATTTAAATCACGTGAATTAAAGATCTTTGGATCTCCTATTTAAATTTGTTTTAATGAGCGCTTTTTTATGAGCGCTCCTTGTATATGTTAGTTTGTGTATCATATATATGATATACGGACATATGTATATATAGACATACAACACATAACAAAAGTGTGCACACATAATAATAGTAAAGGCCTTGTAGCTTTTCTCAGGTGAAATCTCCATTGCAATGTTTCAAAATGTCTACAGTTGGTCAAAGATAGAACTGATCTGAAAAACATTAACCTAAGTCTGTATGCTCAAAATCATGAGCTCAAAAAAAAAGTATCTAAGGAAAAAAAAAGAGTCCTAGAAAAAGTGACTGGCTAGTAATTAGTAAATACCATACAATTTACCTTTTTTTTCCCCCTTAGGCCTCAAATCAGTCTCCTACTAATATTGCAGGCTTCTTTCATTTACATTTCAACATAAGTCATGGCTGAGGTCTGGAAGAAGCAGGAAAAACTGCTATTCTGAGCAGACACCTCAGGCCTAAGGCATTTTAACCATAATTTTGAGGTTCGGATGTTGAAAATTATGATATAAATTTAAGATACAATTCACAAAATTTTATATCTTTACATCTTGTTTTGTCAACAGATACCATTCTATGATTTACTATCCTTGTCCAAATTAATGCACTGGTACACACAGTGATATTTTCCCAGGCTATCCAATTCAAAATTGGTGAAAAAAAGACTGTATGATTGGGAAGTTACTTGCCAACTTGGAAGTAGAGTTCTTCAGTTTTCCATCCTAAGTATTTAAGTTCTCTGGCATGAATTATCTGAAATCATAAACTAAACAATTACCTAAACCCGACTTTTAACTGCAAGATTGTGCAATGCTTCAAAAACCCATTCAGATACCAGATTGTTAAAATAAAACATCATCATTTAGACACACATTCAGCTAAGATCATTCCCAAGAAACAATTTATAATATCAACACATTATTGCACATGTCTTAAAGGGCCAGATACAAAGACACAAGACAGACAGAAAGGAGGTCCAGACTATGGCTGTCAGAGAGAACCCATTAAACCAGAGCAGATAAGAGAAAAATCTCCTACACCAGTGTGCACCATAGATATCCACGGGGGGGGGGGGACCACATGTTTTAACAGAGGGGCAACCTGAAATGTAAAATAAAGTGTCTCCATGGTGACTTCACTGCATTTTGTGTCCCCTTTTTCTTTTTCTCTTTTTTAACAAGACAGAGGTGGCATAATTCTTACAGTGCGGAAAGGAAGGAGGTAATTCCCTGAATCAACAGGGCTTTGGCAGCTGCTGGGAGTCCCTCAGTCCTTCCTTTTACTTACAGGATTAGCTCCTCTTGTTCAGTTCCACACCAAGCATGCTTCATCTCCTAATATTCCAGTAGACAGCTCTCACAAAGTTCCGGGGAGGAGGGGGGGGTACCAAATTTGTAAATTAAAGTTCGATTCCTGAACTTGAAGCCAATTAATACCAATTTAATAATGAGGACTGAGTTTTGAGAAAAAGAAAAAGGGAGGTTTATTGCTTTGCGAACAAAGGAGAAACACAGGGGACTCTGCCAAATGTTGTGACTCTCTTGATCTGGAGCGACAAGGGGTTTTAAAGGAGTTTCACTTGTTAACCTGGGAGATGCTCAGTTCTTAGGTCCCCAGCAAGCATTGCCCTCTGCAATGGGTGTGCTCCAGGCAGCCAGCTAGGAGCTTCTGTCATCCTGCTTAACAAAGGGGGGTAAAGTTCATCGCAGTTCCCTAAAACACAGTCCAAAGGGGTGTCAGGCTTACTCTCTTTATTACCCATTTTTACGTCCAAAATACTTAAGTTTTTACCACTGAAATCACACAACAAAACAAACAAAAACAAACAAACAATCAAAAAAATAGAAGACAAAACAAAACACAAAAAACAGAAAACCAGCGCCTAAACAGAAAAACAGTGGAACAGTGCAACATCTTGCTATAGCTCCAGGGTAGGAGCGTGTGCGTGCCTGTCGGCCCCTCTCTACAGTTCCAGAGGAATTCCCTACAGAACAGAACAGAGGACAGAAAGATTCTCGTTACTCTCCTGGAAAGGAGTATATGTGAGCCTCCCCAGGCCACATCTCTGTCATCAGAAAAGATCTCCCTTAACCGGATATCAGATGTTATAAAGGCGCCACTTACCTATGGAGGACTCCTCCACCAGGTGCTTGCTAATAGTTTTAGTGCAGAGGTTCACTGCAGTGCTCCCCGGACTAAAGGCTCTCTTCCTAATATAGAGAAGATGGACCAAATCAGGCCTGTGTGGAGAGCTGTTTCTTGGTGCCTATGGTTGATATACCATTCTAATTTGTGAAAGTGCCACAGAAAGTAGGGTAAGCCTCCTTCTCATGGTACGCTTGAAAGCAACTGTTTGGACAAAGTGGTTGCCAAGGCAGTGACCTCATTCAGTTCCTGAAGGATGCAACCTCACCTCACTTCCTTGGTAATGGAACTCTCTGAACTTGGGATGCAGGAAGCCAGGCACACAGAGTCAGTCCCAGTCCCAGTCCTAGTGGTCTCACTTGATTCAATTTAGCAAGAACAGAGTCAGTCTTTCTTGGTACCTACTGATGTGAGGATGGCCAAATGCCAGGAGTACTCTGAAGAGGGGCCTTTCCTAAAAAAGCAGGTACTGGCTCACAGCTGGCTCGTGACCACTTCACAGAGTTGGACATGGAGTCCAGATCTGAGACAGGATAGGCCATATCGGGGGAACATAGTATGGCCCAGCAGTCAGAGGACACTCCGGATAGTGAGAGACCTATTTGGGGGAAGGAGGTGCCTTTGTGGGTTTGGATGTGTGTTTGTGGTTTTGTCCCATGTTCTGAGAATAGGTAGGAAAGTCGGTTTGTTTGGTTTGGAGTGAACTGTTTCTAGTAAGTTGTTTAACAAGGCGAGTGTTTCTATGTCTGTGTATCTCACTGTGTCCATGGTTGTAGACATTAGAAAAAGAGAATGCATCAATGGATGTTTCCTGTCTAGTAGAAAGTTTCCCAGCATTCATCCTGCCCAATTTATGAATGCACTAGGGCTTGCCATATCGATGGGCAACACCTGCTATCTTCCTAAGTTCCTGTTTTCTTCCTGAAATCTAGCCACTCTCCAAAATAGGCTCATGCTTTTGAGTTCACGATATGTACCACCTCCAAGCACTGTGACATGGACATGTACTGGATAGCTGAAGGGAATGACAAGCATCTCAGAAAACTCAGATATCAATGTGACCAGGAAAGTCTCAGTGGAGAAACCCTGCAATGGGCCTTTTGATTGCCTATTTTTCTGTTGCCCTGAATGTCAGTAAGTTCTTTGCCTGAGGCCACGCCTTTGTGAATCCTGAAGAAAACAGTTTTCAAACGGAAATGAATGGGCATCACCTGTGGCTCTTTGCTTAATTGCTTTGTAAAGGGATGTGTCTGATTCAGCCTCTTGGTCCTGTGTGAGCCTGTGGCTTAGATTCTCAGCACCTGATGGATCTAAAGAACGATCCCATGTGTGGATCCAAAATCAAAATGGCCAAAAATCAGTCACTGTGTATGAAGTCCCTCACATTCCTCTGTAAGGTTCCTTACCTACATCAAGTGAGAATAGGGATCCTTTGGGTCAAATGAGTTCTTCAAAGCCCTGCAGATGCTAGCCCATAGGTTCTTGGGTTTTCTTATTAATCCAATTCAAATAAAGAATCTAAACCCCACAGTCAGTAGGCCTCAAATTGGAGAACAGAGCTGTATTAATGGCAGACCTGTTAGATAACTCCTGGTTCACAGGGAGGGTGTCCAGGCCACCCTGAATATTGGCAAATGAGGGGAAAGGGAGCTTATTTGGAACACTGTCTTGTGCTGCGCCTCTCATGGAATCCTCTTGCCAAAAGTTATGGTGAGTGTCTATATGGAAGAAGATGAGTGGCATGTGGGAGTGTCTTGGTTTTAATTGTGGTCATTTGTGTGGCGGTTGGAAGAGATAATTGGGTCCACCTTGGCTTGAACTTTGGTGTGATTCCCCTTAGAGTCTGTGTTTTGGAATTGACCTCCGAGAAGGTATAAGGTCCTATGCCATTGTATATCCATATTTCTGGGACATCACTACAGAATGTAATTCAACGCTAAGTATACCAATCAAGAGCCCAATGAACTTCTGGGCTTCAAATCTTACCTATATTTCTGTTTTCATACTTATATTGAAAGGTTAATAAAATAGGTACTTGTCACTTCTTGATTTTCTGTATCCTTAACAAAACACTGTTGAAATCTTGAGAACTGTTTGCTATTCTTGTTCCCAGAATGTGCTGTCCCCAACTGCCAAACTGCAGAATGTACTCGGTCAACCAGTTGCACGCAAACCGCCCACTCGCCCTTACCCATCAATAAACTTCCCTCCCTGCCCTCTCCAAGGAAAATATATAAGCACTTCTTAAGCTGTTCTCAGGGCTCTCTGGTATATTCAAGAGAGCTCTGAGCCCTTGCATGCCGGACTCCCAATAAAGCCTTTGCTGTTGCATGAGACAGTCTCTTGGTGGTCTCTTCAACCGACCCTCGCCCAATCTTTACATCTCGTGGCCCCAGTGAGATCCAGCAGCCGCAGATGAAAGACCCCCAACGGGCTCCTCTGGGGGTAAATAAGGCCCCTCTTTCTGGTTTCAGGATTCAGGTTAGGGTTTCACAAAATGGCTATTGGTAAAGAGCGTGAGCTCTCTCCCACGGTGACTGACACACATGTCACAGAGCCACAGGCCATGTCCCTGGGGGATGAACTCATGAAATCGAGGAACAATAGTCTCCTTGATTCAGTGATATTTTGTTTCGGATTCGGTATTGCCAGCCCATCATGTTTTGCCAGCTACTCAGTCCTGGTCTCAGTATTGGACGTCCATTTCCTGTCTTTATTGTCTTGTCTTGTCTGTGTCATGTGTCATTGCTTTTATTGTCTGTGTATATTTCATTATGGGACAGAGCACTTCAATGCCTGTGTTCCTGACCCTTGATCACTAGACCAAAGTCTGCTTAAGGGCTCAGAATCTTTCTTTTTCAGTAAAATGCAGGATCTGGCAGATTCTGTGTCTCAGAATGACCCACCTTTGTAGTCGGATGGCCCCTAGTAGGATCTTTCTACTTCGCACTAATTTGAAAAGTTCAAGATATTGTCTTTTAGCAGGGGCCACGTAGACATCCAGATCAACAGCCATATATCTTAACTTGTCAGGACCTCTACAAATCTCCTCCTCCAAGGATGAAGCCTTTCCTTGTCCCTGCACCCGCTCCTACTCCTTCCCCCACGATTCTATCTCTTTAACTCTCTGCTCCTCCTCTTGCACCCTCTGTTCTCCATGAGTCTCAAGACTCTACTGGACTCTCCTCCCCCTCCTTATCCTCTGCCTTCATCCCCCAACTCCCAACACCCTCTAAGTGATTCCCCTGCTGCTGACTCAGCCTCTCCACCATTCAAAGAAGCTAGGATGGCCCAGCACCATCCAGATGACTGTCCCGTGGCACACAGAGCCCCTCCTTTTCTGGAGGAAGCTGGCCCGGCTAAAAGAACTCAGAGAACTCGCCAACGTTTTTACACCTGCCTACTTGGGATAACTGCCAACAACTCCTAGGGACTTTCTTTATGACAGAGGAATAAGAGAAAAACCTCCAAGAAACTAAAAAAAAAAATCCTCGGACCTGATTGGCGACCAACACAACTTCCCAACATAATCAAAGCCAGCTTACCCTTAAACCAAACCAACTGGAACCCCAACACCTTTGAAGATAAAGAGCATCTGTCCAATTATTGCCTGGCTCTAATAGCGGGTCTCCAAGGGGCTACTAGGTGACCAACTAATTTGGCCATGGTAAGAGAAATTATTCAAAGGCCTGATGAATCTCCCTCTTTGTTTCTAGAAAGAATTATGGAGGCATATAAGAGATATACTCCTTTCGATCCTCAGGCAGCGGATCAAAATTCATCTGTAACGATGGCCTTAATAGGGCAAGCTGCCATGGATATTAAAAAAATTTAAAAGAGAGATTTAGTCAGAGAAGCCGAGAAAATATACTATAAGAGAGAAACAGGGAGAAAGAAAGGGAGCAAAGGAAGGATGAGAGAAGCAAAAGACAGACTAAGGGATTGACCAAGATCCTGGTCACAACAAGAAAGAGGCCAGAAATTAAGACGTAAGGTGACAGGAAGGGATAAATGGGGCCATGCCAGAGGCCACCCCTGGCCTCAGATCAATGTTCCTACTGTAAAAAAAAAGGATACTGGGCCAAAGAGTGCCCTATAAAGAGACAGCCACGCCAGCCAGCCATTCTGACTCTGGAGCATGACTAAAAAAGTTGGGGCTCAGATCACTTCCCCTAGCTCAGGGTAACTTTTGAAGTGTAGCGGACCCCAGTAAACTTTGAAATGAAAACAGGAGCAGTATACTCAGCCCTTAAGGCCCCATTGGGCCCTCTATCAAATAAAAGGTCTGTAGTTCAAAGAACTAATGGCAGTAAATATCGGGCTTAGACTACTAAGAGGACCATGGACCTTGGGAAAGGAAAAATCTATCACTCCTTCCTAGTAATCCAGGAATGCCTGGACCCATTGATGGGCAGAGATCTGCTCACCAAGCTCTTGGCCTAAATAACTTTTAACCCTGAAGGCCCCCAAATGAAATTTCTAAATTCTTCAGTAAAAACTCCTATAGTCACGGCTTTAACTATATTAGTAGAAGATGAACATCCACTCTTCACACCCCCCAAGACTGATCAAACAGGCAAGCTACACCAGAAATGGATAACAGATTACGCAGATGCCTGGGCAAAAACTGCTGGGTTAGGCCTGGCCGTGAAACAACCTCCAATAACAGTGGAGTTAAAAACCTCAGCCTCCCAAATCAATGTCAAATAATATCCTCTAAGGAAAAAAAAGCTAAAGATGAGATAAGGCCCCATATTCAGAAATATCTGGACTTCGGGCTCCTAAGGCCCTGTCAATTGGCCTGGAACACTCCCCTGCTACTAGAAAAAAAAAAGCCAGGAACCGGGGACTATTCTCCTGTTAAAGACCTAAGAGAGATCAACAACAGAGTGCAGGAAATTCACCACACGGTACCTAATCCGTACAATCTGCTTAGCACTCTGAACCCTGAGCGGAAATGGTATACTGTTCTGGACTTAAAAGATGCTTTCTTTTGCTTGCCTCTGCATAAAGATAGTAAGTTGCTGTTTGCTTTTGGGTGGGTAGACCCAGAAACCTGAACGTCTGGTCAACTAACTTTGACTAGACTCCCACTGGGGTTCAAAAACTCCCCCACTCTTTTTGATGAAGCCCTCCACAGAGATCTCAGCAATTTCAGAACTATGCACCCCAAATCATCCAGCTTCAATACGTGAATGACCTGCTACTGGCAGCCAACACCAAGGAAAACTGTGAGTCTGGGACCCAAGCACTATTATTTGAGCTTGCTCAACTTGGGTATAGAGTTTAGGCCAAAAAAGCCCAAATTTGCTAGCATGAAGTAATCTTCCTGGGTTGTTACCTTAGGGGCAGTAAACGATGGCTCACTGAGCCCAGAAAACAAACCATTGTGTAGATACCACCCCCATCTAACAGGAGACAACTCAGAGAGTTTCTTGGGACTGCTGGCTTTTGCAGGTTATGGATACCTGGGTTTGCGTCATTAGCTGCTCCTTTATACCCGGTGTTAATGGGAGATGCCCAATTCCAATGGACCCCTGATCACCAGGAAGTTTTTGATAACATCTATGGACACTGACACTGAACGCCTCAACTTCACTGAGCTCAGGCTGCAATTACAGAAAGCCCTACACTACTTTAAAAATGTACACCAACTCACTCACCTTGGTTCAATGAAACTGCAGGCATTCCTGTAGGATTAAGAACAGAGTTTTCCACTAACCGACTCACAGCGAAAGGAAATAACTGAACGGGTAACAAAAGCCTGTCGAGTCCGTCAATTGGTTAATGCTTACCCTTCCAGTTTCCTAGAGGAAAGCACCTACGAGGAACCAGAAAACGACAATTTTGGGAAGTGGACAATAGTGAAATTAAGCCAGCAACGTATGGACTTAAATATCTCCTAGTCTTTGTAGATACATTTTCAGGATGGACTGAAGCCTTACACACAAACACACACACACACACACAAAAACAACCAAACTGCACAAATGGTTTTCAAGAAGATCCTGAAAGATATTTCTCCAAGATACGGTCTGCCTAAGGCAATAGGGTCTGATAATGGACTGGTGTTCATGGCTCAGGTAAGTCAGGTGTTCACTGGGACCCTGTGGATTAATTTGAAGTTACATTATGCTTATATACCCCAGAGCTCAGGACAGGTAGAAAAAATAAATAGAACCATTAAAGAGAACTTAACGAAATTAAGCTTAGAGCCCGGCATAAAAGATTGGATTATGCTCCTGCCTTATGCACTGTTTCATGCAAGAAATACTCCCTCTCTTTCTTTGTGTAACCTCACCCCCTATGAAATTCTCTATGATGCCCATCATCCAGTAAGGAACCTAACCCCAACTCTAAGGCCTAACGATCACTTCCACACCCCCTTACTTGACAGACTTAAAGTCATTGAAAGAACTCAGCGATACCTGTGGAAACAGCTGGCCACTGCCTACCAACCTTGGGAGGAGGGGACTCTAAGTCAATATCAAGTAAGAGACTTCGTCTACATAAGACAACATCAGGTGTCATCCCTGGAACCCCACTGGAAAGGAACATACGAGGTGCTACTTATAAAACCTAAAGCGGTAAAAGTAGACAGAATCACTTTTTGGATCCATGCCTCTCATCTCAAGCCTTCGCTGTGTCCAGACTCTTGTTGGAAACTGGAAAAGCCTGCTAACCATTTCAAATTGCGTATTCGCTATGTGGATAAGACTATAGACTCTCCCCTTGGCCACCAGTAGTTCTAACCCTCATCATTCCGTTCAGCAGCAATGGCTGATCACAAATCCTACTAGACAAGAAGTATGGTCTATCTCGCATACAGCCCCCTTAGAGACCTGGTGGCCATCTATCCACCCAGACATTTGTCAGCTCGGTATAGGTCTTTCCTATTGAGATATCCCTGATGAAGAGGATCCCACTAAAATTCCATTAAATCTCTTCTGTACCATAGATAATGGAAACAAACATTATGGATGCAGGGACACGTGAGACAGATTCAGGTTGGCTAGCCTAGATTACTATGTTTGCCTAGCGGACTATCAAAGGCACAAACAGCCACGGCTGTGTCGGGGAGAAGCCGACTTCTTGTGTAAGTCAAGTGAATGTGAGCATACAGGGGCTGCCTGGTGGAACCCAAACTCCTCATCAAATTCAGTACACAGCATTGGCCATATTACCAATTAGACAACCAAATACTATGGCCCCCAGAGGGTTCTCTAGATCCTCAAATTCTGCGTGACATTTTTAACTTTGGCAAGTTCTCAAAAGGGGGAAATTTCCCTATGTGGAATCCTTTTCCCTCCTTTGCTCACATCCTGTACTATGCTTCTCCAATAGTTCCTCACCCTCAGCCTTCTGCTCTAGACTCTCTGCTATCACTCCCATCTTAGCAACCTGATTTCTCCTCTCCAATTACTAAATCAAAAACCCAAACCTCCGCTGGTTCTCAGAACATTGCCACCTTGCTGAGGTAGCAGGTACCAAGGTACCCCTTCACCCACTCACTCCTCTCTTTTCCTGTCAGTGCCTGCACTAGGTCCCAGCAAGTCCTCTAGCAAGCTAACCCAAAGCTCAAACCAGCTGATAAGAGGCCTCAGACCCCTATACAAGATGTAATGAAAATGGCCTTTAAAGTTGCTTTGTCATCACTGAAAACAGGTTTCTAAGAATTTAAAGTCCCTCAAAGGCTTTTTGGAATATTTACTCCCATCTTCCCCTCTGCTCTACCTGTTCTACTGCTCAAGTTTTGTTTTAGGAAAATCCCAAACCCCTTTTCCATTTTTTTTTTTACATCTCTCTTTCCTCATTCTTAGATCCACGGAGCTGCTCTCAGCCTCGACTACCCCGTCTTCCCCCTCTGTACTAGGTCCATAGAAATGTCTTAAATGACCTTCTCCAGAAGTCTTCACGAAGGCTTACTTTAGGTCTTTCAGCAAAAGAGTCCCTCTGAAAGAGTTCAATGTACATAAACTTGCACTTTTCGTGTTGCCCTGTTCTACTTGACCACTGGCTGGAAAAATCACCACCCCTAACCTAGACACCTCCTTACCAGTTTTTCACAAAATATGTGAACAAGGCCTCTGGCCTTGAGCTGGGGCTTCACCGAGATGGCTACATTTCTAAGATAAAAATGTTAGCAACTGGGCTCCATGGTGACAGCTGGCAGGGAGAAAAAAAAGGGACAAAAAAGCTCTCCCCTTCCAAGGTGTCCTTGAAAAGTTAACTTGCCCAGAACAGAGGAAAAAAAAAAACAGAAACAAAAACTAATTTTTGTGAATTTCTGCAGACTGTGAACTTCTGAGCCCCTTCCCTTACATGTTGGGTACAAACTCTAAAACTACCAAAACTTGGGTTTCAGGGGATTAATTGATTACAAAAGAAGCAATGCCCTCTAAATCCGGATGCAACCAAATAAGAATGTTTTCCTCACTTTGGTGCTCTCTTAGGTGCATTTTCTTGTCCATCCATAAAACAGTATAATTCTATACACTTTAACATTATTTATGTTTTCATAAAATGGTCAATAGATGTGATTAATTATGTAATGATGTAGATGTTTTTCAGAGTGCTCTATCATGACGCAGGTTCATTTAAAGTTCAAATAGGGGGGCATACAACCCGGTTCCACCGGGAACCTGTATCCCTCACTTTACCCATCCTATTAGGAATAATAATTGCTGAAGGCATGGGCACAGGAAGAACTGCCCTAGTCCATGAGACACAACAAAGACACAATTAGAAGCAGAAATAGACCAAAGCTTAAAGACATTAAAAACCGACATCACAGCTTTACAGGAATTTTAACCTCTCTCTCTCTGAAGTTGTTTTATAGAGCAGGCGAGTGTTGGACCTCCTCTTCATGAGAGAAAGATGCCTTTTTGCTTGCATTGAGGGAAGAATGTTGTTTTTATGCCGACAATACTGGAGTTGTAAAAGAATCAATGAGTAAATTAAGAAAACGACTTGAAGAGCGTCAAAGAGAGACAGAGGCCCCAGAAGGAAGGTTTGAGTCTTTGTTCACATAGTCAACCTGGTTAACTACGCTTTTATCTGCCAGGGCCGTTCCATTAATAATCCTCATATTATTGCTAACGGTAGGACCCTTTTGCTCAACCGTGTAGTTTCCTTTCTAAACCAAATCGAACATGTTATTAAACCTAACCATACACTGTTCTCTCAATCTAATTTTACAGAAAAGTGGGGACAGAGTTGGTCTTAAAATACAGGAATATAGAGGATCTTCCACCTGCTGAGAAACTCAAGGGTCCATGCAGAAATGATCCCTGGAGAAGATGTAGGCAACTATGAAGGACCTGAGAGAGCAGAAGTCTTCCATGGCAAACAACCTACTCAGGATGAAGGGATGTGTGTGAATCAGCCACTCTCTTCTTAATGTATAGAAGATGGACCAAAGCAGGCATGTGTTGAGCTGCTCCTGCATGCCTATGGTTGACATACCACTCTAACTGGTGAAAGTGTCACAGGAAGTAGGGGCAGCCTCCATCTCATGGGAACCTTGGAAGCAACTGTTAGGACAAAGTTGTTGCCAAGGCAGTGACCTCATTCAGTTGCTAAAGGAAGTGACCTCACCTAACTTCCTTGGTGATGGAACTCTCTGAACTTGGAATCCAGGAATCCAGGCACCAAGAGCCAGTCCCAGTCCCAGTCACAGTGGTCAAACTTATTTTGATTTACCAAGGACAGACTCAGTCTTTCTTCCAACCTACTGATGTGAGGATGGCCAAATGCAAGTAAAGCTATGAATAGGGGCCTTTCCTGAGAAAGCAGGCAGTGGCTCACCGCTGGCTCCTCACAACTTCACAGAGTTGGCCAAGGAGACCAGATTTGAGACAGAACAGGCCATTTCCAGAGAACATAGTATGGCCCACCAGTCAGAGGACACTCCGGATAGTCACAGACCTACATGGGGGAAGGAGGTGCCTTTGTGGTGTGGGTGTGGGTTTGTGGTTTTGTCTCATGTTCTGAGAATAGGTATGAAAGGCGGTTTGTTTTGTTTGGAGTGAACTGTTTCTAGTAAGTCGTTTGACAAGGTGAGTGTTTCTATGTCTATGTATCCCACTATGTCCGTGGTTGTAGACATTAGAAAAGAGAATGCATCAATGAATATGTCCTATCTAGTAGAAAGCTTCCCAGCATTCATCCTGCCCTATTTATGAATGGACTGCAGCTTGCCTTATTGATGTGAAACACCTGCTATCTACCTAAGTTCCTGTTTTCTTCCTGAATTCTCACCACTCTCCAGAATAGGCTCATGGTTTTGTGTTTAAGATATGTACAACCTTGAAGCTCTGTGACATGACCATGTACTGAATAGCTGAAGGGAATGGCGAGCATCTAAGAAAACTCAGATATCAGTTTGACCAAGAAAGTCTCAGTGAAGAAACCCTGCTTGGGGCCTTTTGTTTACCAATTCTTCTGTTGCCCTGAATGTCAGGAAGGTCTTTTCCTCAGTCCACCACTTTGTGAAGCCTGAAGAAAGCAGTTTTCAAATGGAAATGAATGGGCATTACCTGTGGCTCTTTGCTTAATTGCTTTGGAAAGGATGTGTCTGAATCAGCCTATTTGCCTTGTGTGAGGGTGTGGCTTAGATTCTCAGCTCCTGATGGAGCTAAAGAAAGATCCCATGTGTACATCCAAAACCAAAATGGCCAAAAGAGCAGTCCTTGTGGATGAAGTCTCTCGCCTCTTCTGTAACTTTCCTGACCTCCATCAAGCCAGAATAGGGATCCTTTGGGTCAAATGAGTTCTTCAAAGCCCTGCAGAGGCTAGCCCATAGTTTCTTGGGTTTTCTCAAGACTCCAATTCACATAAGGAATCCAAACTCCACAGTCAGTTGGCCTCAAATTGAAAAAGCAAAGCAGTATTAATGGGAGGCCTATTTGATCTCTCCTGGTTCACAAGAAGGGTGTCCAGGCCACCCTGACTTTAGGCAAATTAGGTGCAAGAGAGCTTATATTGGACACGGTCTTGGGCTGTGCCCGTCATGGAAAACTTTTGCCAGAGGTCATTATGAGTGTTTATATGGAAAAAGATGAGCGCCACATTGGAGTGTTTTGTTTTAAATTGTGGTCATTTGGGTGGCGGTTGGAAGAGATGACTTGGTCCACATGTTCTTGAACTCTGGTGTGATTCCCTTAGAAACTGAGTTCTCAAACTGACCTCAGAGAAGTATTGCCATGAATAGTGATGAGATTTTATGAAGCCAGGCATGAGTGTCGCCCTTGGAAACTAAGTTCTAGGCCCAGGATGGCTTTCCACAGAGCACTAGGCCTCTCAGCCTGGATACCACATGATTTTATTCTGAAAGATTTGGCACTCATAGTTGAGAGTCAAAACTCATATGGACCTCACATTGTAGACCTCAATGGGCATAATATCATGTGATCGTTTGGCCACTCTTTGGGAAGCCTTACCTGTGAGTGTTCTCCAGAACTTTCATTGAAATGAGCTTCCTAACCATTTAATGGTTCCTGAAAGAATTGAAACTCACAGTGCCTCCAACTTCATCCTTGAAAAATGGCTAGAAAAATACCATAAAATTTTTGAAATTCACATCACCAGGTGGCACTGGAGAACCTTTGGATTTCCTGTTACTGATCATGAATATACCAGACAGTGCCTTGATTGACTGGGTTTCATGTAAATGGTGTAGAACAGAGATGCCAGTAAGTTGGACTCTGTTGAGTAGTTGTACTAGAGCAGTGGTGGGCAGGTATGTGATAAAACATCTGTGGTGGGGCCATGTGGATCTTCCATTGGCTTCAAAATGGCTTGTGACTGACATGGTGCAGCCAACAGAACCTTCCATGTAAAGGCAACTTGTTATATGGAGAGTTTTCAGGACACTGTTCAGAATCAGGTTGCTATGGTCAAGGGGGCAAGCTATGTGGGATAGAATCCTGGTTCTTGTATCCTCCTGCAGAACCTGACCCACCACACATGACAGAACTCCCTCTTGCACTGAGACCCAATTGAACTCCTTGTATTTCGTGAAGCAAATACCAAACTCCCAGTGCAGCAGGAAGAAACAAAACGAAAATGGAAGATGAACATATGGCTTCAAAGTGCACATGGAAAGACATTTAGCCCCCAGTGGCCACAGTTTACCTAAAAAGAGAATTTAGCACTGCTGCCTCATGTTCATTGGGAAATAAGAAAGCATGTCCTCCAGGTCTCATAGATGCAGACCAAGCTTTTATGGTCTCACTAGAAAGGAAGCTAAAGCTCCTGACAACAACATATTTTTCAAGTGCCCAACCTCACAGGCAGTTTCTCAAGAAGTGTCTATGCCAGCAGACCTCCATGTTTTTGGAGGGTTTACCCTGTCCCTTACCTTTGGAAACTCCTCTGCCACTTCCAAGGTGTGGGCTCCTGAGCATATTCCATTCCAGATATTTGTTCACAGATTTTCTAAATCTTCTCCTCTAATTGTGTCTTACTTGGGGCGAAGGTATTGTCAAGGCATTGTTCTGGATGAGAGTGGGAAGATTTTTGTGTAGCACATATTTACATACACATTGGATTCATTTTTTAATTTTCCATTTGAAATACTGAATCCTTGACACTAACCTATACCCTACTAGATTCTGACAACTAATTCTAATATAATGGAGAAAAATAACCCAAACAGAATAGAAATACTAGCACTTCAGAGGAGCCATGGTGTATAGTTGGTCTTCCCTTTTGCATGATATAGGGTAGGAGTTATAAATCTTGTCAATTTTTTGTTGAAAGAGTTCTGCATGTGTTTTTAAAGTTAACACATATGTGAATTCCTGTCTCCCTTTTTCTTTAGCCAATTCAGCACATGTATTTTTATATGAACATATAGAATCCTACCTGGTATCACACCTATATTCTTGAGAGGTGGCTAACTTGGCAGAGAAAAAGTGTGAGGATAAATCACTCCTCCTAAATGCTTTTGGAACTGATAATTCAAATTATGAGTGAGCTTCTTAGTTGAAAAACATTATACATAAATCCATGTTCAGTAAAATTAATATTTTTGGATCTGTGGATGATATATATTTCACGATGAATTTTAATTGGCATATATATTGCTGCTTTTTAATGTCTCTGTGTGTGTTTTGTATATATATATATATATATATATATATATATATACTCTCTAGATTTTTCAAAATATGAAATATATGTGTCTTATTATACACTCCCTAAATTCATTCTTGTTCATGTATGTGGTTTTATATTCAAATTTTCATAAGATTATTTTCAGAAATATTCATCCACCTGAAATACATATTTGTTTTATAGTATTGAAAACTCACTTCAGTAAATGGTGCAAACAAATCCTTATATTTTTACAGTAACTGACCCACTTTAACATCAATGCAAGTAGATTCCTATGGGACATGATGTGTATTTTGACGTTCATTTTTATACAACACTGGTACATTACTATTTCTTCAGTTTTTGTACATCATAGAATATAGATTTCATCCACAACTTCATAAATTTAAAGAAATTTGTAACACATTCTATCACTTCCTTCTTCAGAACATATGTATTCCTCTTTGTTTTTGACTGGTCATTTCATGAGACTTCTTTCCAAACACATTATTTTCGATTTCCATAATCAATTTTGAAGCAAAATTCACACACTCTTTATGATGAACCACACCCGTAATATTTCCATTGGATGTATAAATGGTTGGAATGAATGTATGTATATCAACATATGATTCCCTGTGTATATTCAGATATCAATTTATTCCAATTTCTAAAGTTTGAACCAATTATATTATTTATTCGCACTATGGTGTATTCATGCATTATCTCTATATTCATACACACATGGTACACCTATATGTACCCCCAATACTAATTTATACCTCTTCAAAATATTGCTCCAAGAAATGGTGGTAGAAATTCTCATGTCACCTGATCTACATATACATTTTATCACATTAATATTCTGGCCACAAAATGCAAAGTCACACTTACGATTGTACAAAAGCCTAAATGGAATGTGAGTATGGATTATGAAAATCACCCATGTCCAGGTTGCCTAATGCTCTCAAATGTCAATCCTATTGGTGACTACATATTTGTTTCTTCCTAAGATTATATATTCAATCTCAAGCCTGTTGAAAATATCTATTGCTATCACTCATTTTATACTTTGCCTGATTTCCTTATGTCTCTATTGATATCTGCTTTCCTACATATTTTCCCCAGTTCATCATTGTGACTGACTCTTCACATGTGCTGACATTTACATTTTTTTGTGTACCTGAAACCCTATTGCTAAAGAACTTTTTGTCCAAATCCTATACTCACACGTTTTTCTAATCTTACCAACTATCTTCGTAATCTTACCAACTCTCCCTTTTTGAATGGATGTTCTCCTCAACATTCAATCATCTAAGGTACAAGATCCTATGCCATTGTGTATAGATTTATCTGAGA
This sequence comes from Callospermophilus lateralis, assembly GCF_048772815.1. Taxonomy (NCBI): domain Eukaryota; kingdom Metazoa; phylum Chordata; class Mammalia; order Rodentia; family Sciuridae; genus Callospermophilus; species Callospermophilus lateralis. The sequence goes on from NW_027514417.1 coordinate 560,371, forward strand.
CATCTGGGCAGAAAATAATTCAAAGCTAACTATTCCAATCAAGGACCCAATGACCTTCTGGGCTTTAAATCTTACTGAGATTTCTGTTTTCATACATATATTTCACCTCAATAATCTTATAAATATCGCAGGTTCCCAATACCATTATTCATCCAGCAGAATGATCCTAACCCAAATCAAAAATGTTATTAACCCTAACCATACACGATTCCCTCAATCTACCTTTATAGAAGAGCAGGGACAGAGTTGGTCTTACAATACAGGAATGTAGGAGATCTTCAACCTGCAGAGAACCTCAAAGGTCCATGCAGAAATGATCCCTGGAGAAGATATAGGCAGCTATGAAGGACCTGAGAGAGCAAAAGTCATCTTCCATGACAAACAACCAGGTAAGGATGAAGGGATGTGTCTGAAGCAGTCTCTCTCTTCTTAATCTAGAGAAGATGGACCAAACCAGGCCTGTGTGGAGAGCTGTTCCCGGGTGCCTATGGTTGATATTCCATTTTAACTTGTAAAAGTGTCATAGGAAGTAGGGGCACGCTCTGTTTCATGGACCCTTGGATGCAAGTGTTAGGACAAAGTGGTTGCCAAGGCAGTGACCTCATTCAGTTCTAGAGGAAGTGACCTACGTCACTTTCTTGTTGATGTACCACTCTGAACTTTGGATCCAGGGAGACAGGCACCCTGAGGCAGGCCCAGTCCCAGTCCCAGTGGTCTCACATGTTTGGATTAACCAAGGACAGAGTCAGTCTTTCTTGGCAAATACTGAATTGAAGATGGACAAATGCCAGGAAAGCTCTGAAGAGGGGCTTTTTTTTTCTGATAAAGCAGGCAGTGGCTCACCGCTGGCTCCTGACAACATCACAGTGTTGGCCAAGGAGACCAGATCTGACATACAACAGCCCATTTCAGGGGAACATAGTATGGCCCACCAGTCAGAGGATGCTCTGGATAGTCACAGACCTACTTGGGGAAAGAAGGTGCCTTTGTGGGTGTGTTTGTGTGTTATTGATTTTGTCTCATGTTTTAAGAATATGTAGGAAAGTCGGTTTGTTTAATTTGGAGTGGCCTGTTTCTAGTAAGTCCTTTGAGAAGGTGAGTGTTTCTGTGTATCCCACTGTGTCCGTGGTTGTAGACAATAGAAAAGAGAATGCATCAAAGGATGTGTCCTGTCTAGTAGAAATCTTTGCAGCATTCATCTTGTCCAATTTATGAATGGACTGCAGGTTACCTTATAGATGGGCAACACCTACTACCTTTCTACATTCCTGATTTCTTCCTGAATTCTGGCCACTCTCCCATAGGCTCATGGTTTTGTGTTCAAGATATGTATCTCCTCCACAATCTGGGACATGGCCATGTACTGGATAGCTGAAGGGAATGGTGAGTATCTCAGAAAACTCAGATATCAGTGTGACCAGGAAAGTCTCAGTGGAGAAACTCTGCTTTGGGAATTTGCTTTCCTATTGTTCTGTTGCCCTGAATATAAGGAAGGTCTTTGCCTAAGGCCACACCTTTCGAAAGCCTGAAAAAATCAGTTTTCAAATGGAAATAAATGGGCATCACCTGAGGATCTTTGCTTAATTGCTTTGCAAAGGGATATGTCTGAATCCGCCTCTTAGTGCAGTGTGAGTCCATGGCTCAGATTCTCAGCACCTGATGGATCTAAAGAAAGATCCCATGTGTGCATCCAATTCCAAAATGGCCAAAAGAGCAATCATTGTTGATGAAGTCTCTTGCTTTCCTCTGTAAGGTTCCTGATCTCCATCAAGTCAGAAGAGGGATCCTTTGGGTCAACTGAGTTCTTCAAGCCCTGCAGAGGCTAGCCCATAGGTGCTTGGGTTTTCTCATGACTCCAAATCACATAAAGAAACTATACCTGACAGTCAGTATGCCTCAAATTGGAGAAGCGGAACAGTATTAATGGCAGGCATCTTTGATCAGCCCTGGTTCACAGGAACGGTGTCCAGAAACACTGACTTTAGACAAATGAAGGGCAAGGGAGCTTATTTTGACATTGTCTTGTGCTGTGTGCCTCATGGAAACTTCCAGCCAAGGTTATGATTAGTGTCTATATGAAAGAAGATGAGGGGCATGTGTGAGTGTTTTGGTTTTAATTCTGGTCATTTGTGTGGCGGTTGGAAGAGATGACTGGGTCACCAGGGATTGAACTCTGGTGTGTTTCCCCTTGGAGACTGAGTTCTGAAACTGACCTCAGAGAAGTATTGCCATGAATTGTGTTGGGATTTTAGGAGGCCACGCATGAGAGTCGCCCTTGGAACCTGAGATCTAGGACCAGGGTGGCTTTCCACAAAGAACTGGGAATCTCAGCCTGGATATCACATGATTTTATTCTGAAAGACTTTGCAGCCATAGTAGAGAGTCAAAACACATAGGACCTCACATTGTAGACCTCAATGGTCCTGGCTTCAAGTGACATTTTGTCCACTTTTTGGAAAGCCTTGCCTGTGAGAGTTCTCCAGAATTTTCTTTGAATCGAGCTTTCTCAACATTTAATGGTTTCTGAATAACTGAAATTCACAGTGCATCCAATGTCATCCTTGAAAAATGGCTAGATAAATACCATGAAATTTTTGAAATTCCCATGACCCGGTGGCACTCAAGAAACATTGGATCTCCTATTGCTTATCATGAGTGTACCAGAGAGTGCCTTGATTGACAGGGTTTTCTGAAAATTGTTTAGAACAGACATGCCAGTAATTTGTAGCCTGCTGAGTAGTGGGCGTAGAGCAGTGGTGGGCAGGTGTGTGTTAAAGTATCATGGTGGGTCCATGTGGATCTGCCATTTACTTCCAAATGGCTTGTGACTGACATAGTGCAGACTTCAGACCCTTATATGTAATGGCATCTTGTTATATGGCGAGGTTTCAGGGCAATGTTCAGAATCAGGTTGCTATGAACAAGGGGGCAATCTTTGAGAGATAGAAACCTGGTTTGTGCATTTTCTTGCAGACCATAACCCACCACACGTGACAGAACTCTCTCCAGCACTATTTCCCAGTTGAACTCCTTGTATTTCGTGAAGCATGTACCAAACTCCAAGTGCAGCAGCAAGAAACACCACGAAAATTGGAGGATGACCAAATGGTTTCACAGTCCACACGGGGAGAAAATAAACCCCCAGGGGCCACAGTTTATCTACAAAGAGAGAATTCAGCACTGCTGCCTCGTGTTCATTGGCAAATAAGAAACTTTGTCCTCCAGGTCACATAGATGCAGACCCAGCTTTGAGGGTATCACTACAAAGGAAGCTTAACTCCTGACAAAAACCTATATATCAGTGCCCAACCTCTGTGGCAGTTTCTCAAAAAGATTTAGGCATGCAGAGCTCCATGCTTGTGGAGTGTGTACCCTGTCCTTACTTTTGAAAACTCCTATACCACCTCCAAGTTTGTGCACTCCTGAGCATTTTCCATTACAGAAATGTAATCACAGATTTTGCAACTTTTCTTCTCTAATTGTGTCTTACTTGGGGCGAAGATAATTTCAAGGCATTGTTCTGGATGAGAGTCAGAAGATTTGTTTTAGCACATATTTGCATACACATTGGATTAATTTTCCTATTTTTCCATTCGCAATTCTGAATCCCAGACACTAACCCATATTCTAATAGACTCCGACTACTAATCCTAATATGATGGAGAAAAATAACCCAAACAGTACGTAAATACATGCAGTTCAGGGTTGGACTTGCCTTTTGCATGATAAAGGGTAGGTATTATGAATCTAGTCAATTTTTAATTGAAATAGTTCTCCATGTGTTTTTAAAGTTAACAAATATGTGAATTACTGTCTCTCATTTTCTGGAGCCTATTCAGCACATGTATTTTTATATGCACAAATAGAATCCTACATGGTATCAAACGTACATTCTTTTGAGTTACATGACTTGGCAGATACAAATTGTGAGAAGTGATCACTCGTCCTAAACGCTGTTAGAACTGAAAATTCAACCTATGGGTGAGCTTCCCAGTGGAACAACATTATACATAAACCCATGTTCAGTAAAATGAATGTTTTTGCATCTTTATGATATATATTTCATGATGAATTTCGATTGGCATATATATATATTGCTACTTTTTAATTTCTGTGTTTGTGTGTGTGTGTGTCCATATATGTGTGTGTATATATATATATATATATATATATATATATATATATATACTGTCCAGATTTTTAAAAATATGAAAAATATGTGTCTTATATACACTCCCTAAATTCATTCATGTTCATGGATGTGGATTAATAATCAACTTTTCACAAGATTATTCTTAGAAATACTCATACACATGAAATACATAGTTGTTTCCTAGTACTGAGAACTAACTTCAGTGAAAGGTGCATACAAATTCTAATATGTCTGCATTAACTGACCCAGTTTAACATCAATGCATGTTGGTTCCTATGGGACATGATGTGTATTTTGACGTTAATTTTTATTCCACACTGGTACATTACTATTTCTTCAGTTTATGCACATAATAGGATATATATTTCATTCACTAGTTAGCAAATTTATAGGCATTTGTTTCACTTTTAGTCACTTCCTGCTCCAGAACACATGTATTTCTCTATGTTTCTTGACTGGTCTATTCATGAGACTTTTTTTTCCAAATATATTGTTTTCGATTTCCATAATCAATTTTGAAGAAAAACTCACACACCCTTCATGATTAACCATAACCATAAGATAATCATTAGATATATAACTGGTTGGAATTAATGATTGTATATCAATATAACATTTCTTATATAATTTCAGATATCCATTCAATCCATTATTTAAAGTGGATCCAGTTATATTATTTATTCACAGTATGGTCTATTCATGCATTATGTCTATATTAATAGAAGCAGGGTACACCTATTTCTACCCCCATACTAATTTATAAATCTTCAAAATATTGCTCTCAGAAATGGTGGAAGAAATACTCATGTCACCTGATCTACATACACATTTTATCACAGAAATATTCCGGACACAAAAAGCAAAGATCACACTTACAATTGTACCAAAGCCTAAATGGAAAGATAGCATGCATTACTAAAAACATCCATGTGCAGGTTGCCTAATGCTCTCAAATATCAATCCTATTGGTGACTACATATTTGTTTCTTCCTAAGATTATATATTCAACTTCAAACCTGTTGAAAATGTCTAACCCTATCACACACTTTATACTTTGCTTGATTTCCTAATATCTCTATTGATATCTGCTTTCCTACATGTTTTCCCCAGTTCATCATTGTGACTGACTCTTCACATGTGCTAACATTTACATACACTCTCTACCCGAAACCCTATTGCTGAAGAACTTTTGGTCCAAATCCTATACTCACTCTTCTTTCTAAATCTACCAACTTCCTTCCTAATCCTACCGAATATCGGTTTTTGACTGGATGTTCTCTTCAGCATTCAATCATCCAAGGTACAAGGTCCGATGTATCTTGATTTATCTGAGACATCTGTGCAGCGCATTACTCAAAGTTAGGTATCCCACTCAAGTCCCCAATGCCCTTCTGGGCTTCAAATCTTACCTAGATTTCTGCTTTCATACTTATATTTCACATGTATACTCTTGTAAATATCACAGGTTGCCAATACCATTATTCATCCTGCAGAATGATTCGTAACCCAAATCGAACATGTTATTAACCCTAACCATACACTGTTCCCTCAATATAACTAACTTAAGAGCAGCGACAGAGAGTGTCTTACAATATAGGAATGTAGAAGATCTTCCACCTGCTGAGAACCTCAAAGATCCATGAAGAAATGATCCTTGGAGAATATGTAGGCAGCTATGTAGGACCTGAGAGAGCAATAGTCATCTTCCATGGCAAACAACCTGGTCAGGATGAATTGATGTGTCTGAGTCAGCCTCTCTCTTCTTAATGTAGAGAAGATGGACCAAACCAGGCCTCTGTGGAGAGCTGTTCCAGGGTGCCTATGGTTGATATATCGATCTAACTTCTGAATGTGTCACAGGATGTTGGGGCAGCCTCTATCTCATGGGAACCTTGGAAGCAACTGTTAGGACAAAGTGGTTACCAAGGCAGTGACCATATTCAGTTCCTGAAACAAGTGACCTCACTTCACTTCCTTGGTGATGGAATTCTCTGAACTTGGGATCCAGGAAGCCAGGCACCAAGAGCCAGTCCCACTCCAGACCCAGTGGGCTAACTTGCTTGCTTTTCCCAAAGACATAGTCAGTCTTTCCTGGTACCTGCTGATATGAGGATGGCCAAATGCCAGCAGAGCTCTGAAGAGGGGCCTTTCCTGAGAAAGCAGGTAGTGGCTCACCGCTGGCTCCTTACAACTTCACAGAGTTGGACAAAGAGACCAGATGTGAAAAAGGACAGGCCATTTTGGGGGAACATAATATGGCCCACCAGTCAGAAGACACTTCGGATAGTCACAGACCTATTTAGGGGAAGAAAGTGCCTTTGCCGTTGTAGGTGTGAGTTTGTGGTTTTTTCTCATGTTCTGAGAATAGGTAGGAAAGGTGGTTTGTTTGGTTTGGAGTGGACTGTTTCTAGTAAGTCGTTTGACATTGTGAGTGTTTCTATGTCTGTGTATCCCACTGTATCCATGGTTGTAGACATTAGAAAACAGAATGCATCAATAGATGTGTTGTCTCTAGTTGAAAGCTTCCGCGATTCATACTGCGCAATTGATGAATGGACTGCAGCTTGCCTTATGGATGGGCAACATCTATTATCTTCTAAAGTTCCACTTTTCTTCGTGAATTCTGGCCACTCTCCAGAATAGACTCATGGTTTTGTTTCCCAGATATGTAACACCACAAGGCTCTGTGACATGGCCATGTTCTGGATAGCTGAAGGGAATGAGAGCATCTCAGAAAACTCAGATATCAGTGTGACCAGTAAAGTCTCAGTGGAGAAACCCTTCTTTGGGCCATTTGCTTAATTCTATTTCTATTACCCTGAATGTCAGAAAGGTCTTTGCCTCAGGCCACCCCTTTGTGTAGCCTGAAGAACACTGTTTTCATATGGAAATGAATGGACACCACCTGTGGCTCTTTGCTTAATTGCTTTGGAATGGGATGTGTCTGAATCAGCCTCTTGTCTTTGTATGAGGTTGTGGCTTAGATTCTCAGCACCTGATGGATTTAAAGAAAGATCCCATGTGCTTTCAAAACTAAAATGTCCAAAAGAGCAGTCATTGTGGATGAATATTTTTGCCTTCTTGATTTAGGTTCCTGAACTCCATCAAGTGAGAATAGGGATCATTTGGGTCAAATGAGTTCTTGAAATCCGTGCAGACGCTACCCCATATGTGCTTGGGTTTTCTCAGGACTCCAAATCACATAAAGAATTATACCCTACAGCCAGTAGGCTGAAATTGGAGAAGTGGAACACTTTAACAGCAGGAATATTTGATCACTCCTGGTTCACAGGAAGAGTGTCCAGGCCACCATGATTTTAGGCAAATAAGGGGCAAGTGAGCTTATTTTGGACACTACCTTGGGCTCATAGAAACCTCCAGATAGAGGTAATGAGGAGTGTCTACATGGAAGAAGATGATGGGCCTGTGGGAGTGTTTTGATTTTAATTGTGGTAATTTTTGTGGCGGTTGGAAGGGATGACTGAATCCACCTGGGCTTGAACTCTGGTGTGATTCCCCTTAGAGACTGCATTCTGGAATTGACCTCAGAGAAGTATTGCCATGAATTGTGTTGGGATTTTAGGAGGACACACATAAGACTCACTCTTGGAAACTGAGATCTATCCCCAGGGTGGCTTTCCACAGAGGCCTGGAAATCTCAGCCAGGATATCACATGATTTTATTATGAAAGACATGGCAGCCATAGATGAGAGTCAAAACACACATGGACCTTACATTGTAGACGTCAATTGGCCTGGCTTTATTTGACCATTTGGTAATTCTTTGAGAAGCCTTGACTGTGAGAGTTCTCTAGAGCTTTCATTGAAATGAACTTTCTCAACACTTAATGGTTCCTGAATGAATTGAGACGCACAGTGCCTCTAACTTCATTTTTGAAAAATTGCTAAATAAATACCATGAAATTTTTGAAATTCCCATGACCAGGTGGAACTGCAGAAAATTTGATGTCCTGTTGCTTATCATGTGTATACCAGACAGTGCCTTGTTTGACTGGGTTTCATGAAAATGATGTAGAACACGAGATGCCAGTAATTTGGAGCCTTCTGAGTAGTGCGCCTAGAACAGTGGTGGGAAGGAGTGTGATAAAACATCATGGAGGGGCTATGTGGATCTGCCATTGGCTTCCAAATGGCTTGTGACTGATATAGTGCAGACATGAGACCCTTATATGTAAAGGCATCCTGTTATATCGAGAGTTTTAAGGGCAATGTTCAGAATAAGGTTGCTATGGTTATTGGGGCAAGCTCTGTGTGATAGAAGCCTGGTTGGTGCATTCTCTTGCAGACCCTGACCCACCACAAGTGACAGAACTCGCTCCAGCACTGTATCCCAGATGAACTTCTTATATTTTGTGAAGCAAATACCAAATTCCCAGTGCAGCAGCAAAAAACACCATGAAAAGTGGAGGATGACCAAATGTCTTCACAGTCCCCACTGGGAGAAACTTAGCCTCCAGTGGCCACAGTTTACCTACAAAGAGAGAATTGAGCACTGCTGCCTCATGTTCATTGGAATGTAAGAAACCATCTCTTCCCGGTAACATAGATGCAGACCCAGCTTTGATGGTCTCACTACAAAGGAAGCTAAAGCTCATGACAGCAACATATATTTCAGGATCCCAACCTCAGAGGTCATTTCCCAAGAATTCTTAGGCCAGCAGAGCTCCTTGTTTGTGGAGTGTTTACCCTTTCCTTTACTTTTGGAAACTCCTCTACCACCTCCAAGGTTGTGAACTCCCGAGCATATTCCATTCCATATATGTATTCCTAGATTTTTACACTTTTCTACTCTAATTGTGTCTAACTTGGGGCAAAGGTATTGTCAAGGCATTGCTCTGGATGTGAGTGGGAAGATTTTTGTGTAGCACATATTTACATACACATTGGATTCATTTTCCAATTTTCCATTTGAAATACTTAACCCCTGACACTAACCCGTACCCTACTAGTCTCTGACTAATAATCCTAAAATGATGGTGAAAAATAACCCAAAAAGAATAGAAATACAAGCAGTTCAGAGGAGGCATGGTGTATAGTTGGAATTGCCTTTTGCATTATATAATTTAGGAGTTTTAAATCTAGTCAATTTTTTTGTTGAAATAGATCTACATGTGTTTTTAAAATTAACAAATATGTGAATCCCTGTCTCCCTTTCTCTGTAGCCTATTCAGCACATGCATTTTTATATGCACATATAGAATCCTACCTGATATCACTTGTACACACATGTGAGGTGGCTGAATTGGCAGATGCAAATTGTAAGAAGAGATCACTCCTCCTAAACGCTGTTGGAACTGAAAATTCAACCTATGGGTGAGCTTCCTAGTTGAATAACATTATACATAAATCCATGTTCAGTAAAATGAATATTTTTTGATCTTTGGATTATATATATTTCATGATGAATTTCGATTGGCATATATATTGGTACCTTTTTTTTCTTTTATTGGTTGCTCAAAACATTACAAAGCTCTTGACATATCATATTTCATACATTAAATTCAAGTGGGTTTTGAACTCCAATTTTTACTCCAAATACAGAATGCAGAATCACATCAGTTACACATCCATATTTTTACATAATGTCTTATTAGTTACTGTTGTATTCTGCTACCTTTCTTATGCTCTACTATCCCCCCTCCCCTCTCTTCCCATCTTCTCTCTCTACCCTACCTACTGTCATTCATTTCTCTTATTGTTTATTTTCCCATTACACTCACAACCTCTTATATGTAATTTTTTTTGTAACAATAAGGGTCTCCCTCCATTACCATGCAATTTCTCTTTTCTCTCCCTTTCCCTGCCACCTCATGTCTCTGCTTAATGTTCATCTTTTCTTCATGCTCTTCCTCTCTGCTCTGTTCTTAGTTGCTCTCATTATATCAAAAAAGTCATTTGTTATTTGTTTTTTTGGGATTGGCTAGCTTCACTAAGCATTATCTGCTCTAGTGCCATGCATTTCCCTGCAAATTCCATGATTTTGTCATTTTTTAGTGCTGCGTAATCCTCCATAGTATATAAAAAAAAAAAAAAACATTTTTTTTTTATCCATTCATCTATTGAAGGGAATCTGGGTTGGTTCCACAGTGTAGCAATTGTGAATTGTGCTGCTATGAACATCGATGTGGCAGTATCCCTGCAGTACGCTCTTTTAAGGTCTTCAGGGAATAGTCCGAGAAGGGCAATAGCTGGTTCAAATGGTGCTTCCATTCCCGGCTTTCCCAGGAATCTCCATACTGCTTTCCAAATTGGCTGCACCAGTTTCAGTCCCATCAGCAATGTACAAGAGTACCCTTTTCCCCACATCGTCGCCAGCACTTGTTGTTGTTTGACTTCATAATGGCTACCAATCTCACTGGATTGAGATGGTATTTTAGGGTGGTTTTGATTTGCATTTCTCTGACTGCAAGAAATGGAGAGCATTTTTTCATGTACTTATTGATTGATTCTATGTCCTCCTCTGAGAAGTGTCTGTTCAGGTCCTTGGCCCATTGGGTTATTTGTTATCTTATTGTCTAATTATTTGAGTTCTTTGTATACTTTGTATACTCTGGATATTAGGGCTCCATCTGAAGGGTGAGGAGTAAAAATTTGTTCCCATGATCTAGGCTCCATATTTACCTCTCTTATTGTTTCTCTTTCTGAGAAAAAAAAATTTCAGTTTAAGTAACTCCCATTTGTTGATTCTTGTTATTAACTCTTGTGCTATGGGTGTCCTATTAAGGAATTTGGAGCCTGACCATACAATATGTAGATCGGAACCAACTTTTTCTTCTATCAAATGCAGAGTCTCTGATTTGAATCTAGCTCCTTCATCCACATTGAGTTAACTTTTGTGCATGGCGAGAGAAAGGGATTCAGTTTCATTTTGTTGCATGTGGATTTCCAGTTTTCCCAACACGATTGGTTGAAGATGGTATCCTTCCTCAATTGCATGCTTATAGCTCCTTTATCAAATATAAGATAGTTGTAGCTTTTTGGATTAATCTCTGTGTCCTCCATTCTGTACCATTGGTCCACCCGCCTGTTTTGGTACCAGTACCATGCTGTTTTTGTTATTATTGCTCTGTAATATAGTTTGAAATCTGGTATCGCTATACCGCCTGATTCACACTTCCTGGTTAGAATTGCTTTTGCTATTCTGGGTCGTTTATTTTTCCATATGAATTTCATGATTGGTTTATTTATTTCTACAAAAAATTCCTTTAGGATTTAGATTGGCATTTCATTAAACCTATGGAGAACTTTTTAGTAATATCGCGATTTTGATGATGTTCATTCTGCCTATCCATGAACAGGGTATATTTTTCCATCTTCTAAGATCTTATTCTACTTCTCTTTTTAGGGTTCTGTAGTTTGCATTGTATAAATCTTTCACCTCTTTTGTTAGGTTGATTCCCAAGTATTTAATTTTTTATGAGGATTCTGTGAATGCAATGTTTTTCCTCATTTTCTTTTCAGAAGTTTTGTCGCTGATATACAGAAATGCCTTTGATTTATGCATGTTGATTTCATTTCCTGATACATTGCTGAATTCATTTATTAGTTCTAGTAGTTTTTTCTGTAGACCCTTTTGGGTCTTCTATGTATAGAATCATGTCATCTTCAAATAGTGATAATTTAAGTTCTTTTTTTCCTATTTTTATGCCTTTAATATCTTTCATCTGTCTAATTGCTCTGGCCAGTTTTTCGAGAACTATATTGAATAGAAGTGGTGATAGAGGACATTCCTGTCTTGTTCCAGATTTTAGAGGGAATGCCTTCATTTTTTCTCCATTCAGAATGATGCTAGCCTGAGGCTTAACATAGATAGCTTTTACAATGTCGAGGTATGTTCCTGTTATCCCTAGTTTTTCTAATGTTTTGAACATAAAGGAATGCTCTACTTTGTCTAATGGTTTTTCTGCATCTATCAAGATGATCTTATGGTTCTTATTTTTAAGTCTAGTGATGTTGTGAATAACATTTATTGATTTCCATATATTGAACCCTCCTTGCATCCCAGGGATGAATCCTAGTTGATCATGGTGCACAATTTTTTTGATGTGCCTTTGTATCCAAACCACCAGAATTTTAATGAAAATTTTTGCATCTAGGTTCATCAGAGATATTGGTCTGTAGTTTTCTTTCATTGAGGTGTCTTTGTCTGGTTTCAGAATCAGGGTGATGTTGGCCTCATAGAATGAACTTGGCAGAGCTCCCTGTTTTTCTATTTCCTGAATAACTTGAAAAGTATTGGTATTAAATCTTCCTTAAAGGTTTTGTAAAACTCCGCTGTATACCCATCCGGTCCTGGGCTTTTCTTGGTTGGTAGTCGTTTGATTGCTTCTTCTATTTCATCGATTGATATTGGTCTGTTTAAATTGTGTGTATCCTCCTGACTCCGTCTAGGCAAATCATATGACTTAACAAATGTATCGATGTCTTCACTATTTTCTATTTTATTGGAATATAGGTTTTCAAAATAATTTCTAATTGTCTTTCGTATTTATGTAGCTTCTGTTGTGATATTGCCTTTTTCATCCCGTATGTTAGTAATTTGAGTTCTCTCTCTTCTTCTCTTCGTTAGCATGGCTAAGGGTCTGTCCATCTTATTTATTTTTTCGAAGAACCAACTTTTAGTTTTGTTAATTTTTTAATAGTTTCTTTTGTTTCAATTTCGTGATTTACGCTCTGATTTTAATTATTTCTTGCCTTCTGCTACATTTGCTGTTGTTTTGCTCTTCCTTTTCTAGGGCTTTGAGATGAAGTGAGAGCTCATTTATTTGTTGTTTTTTTTTTTTTCTTTTTTTGAGGAATGACCTCCAGGCGATGAATTTGCCTCTTGAATCTTGTTTCATTGTGTCCCATTGAATCTGATATGTTGTGTCTGTATTTTCATTTATCTCTAAGAATTTTTTGATTTCCTCTTTTATGTCTTCTGTAACCCATTGATCATTCAGTAATATATTGTTCATTTTCCATGTGATGTAGGATTTTTCCTTCCTTCTTTTACCATTGGTTTCCAGTTTCATTCCATTGTGATCAGAAAAAAATTCATGGTATTATCTCCACCCCTTTATATTTACTGAGTGTTGCCCTACGGCATAATATATGGTCTATTTTTGAGAAGGACCCATGTGCTGGTGAGAAAAAAGTATATCCACTTGATGATGGTTGATATATTCTATATATGTCAGTTAAGTCTAGGGTATTGATTGTGATATTGAATTCTATATTTTTTTTATTCAACTTTTGTTTGGAGGATCTGTCCAATGGTGAGAGAGGTGAGTTGAAGTCTCCCATAATTATTGTGTTGTGGTCTATTTGATTCTTGAAATTGAGGAGAATTTGTTTCATAAATGTCGCAGCACCATTACTTTCTGCGTAAATATTGATAATTGTTATGTCTTGTTGGTGAATGGTTTCTTTTAACAGTATATAATGTCCTTCCTTATCCCTTTTGATTAAATTAGTCTTGAAGTCGATTTTATTCCTTATGAGGATGGCCACCCCTGCTTGCTTACAAGGACCGTGTGCATGGTATAAATTTTCCCAACCTTTCACCTTCAGCCTGTGTGTGTCTTTTCCATTCAGATGTGTCTCCTGGAAGCAACATATTGTTGGATTTGTTTTTTTCAATCCACGTTACAAGCCTATGTCACTTTATTGGAGAGTTTAAGCCATTAACGATTAGAGTTACTATTGATATATGGTTTGTATTGCCACCCGTCTTTGATTATTTATCTTTTTTTTTTAATTTAGTTTGTTTATCCATGATTAGCTTTTCCCCCTCCCTCTGTCATTACTGAGGCAATTCCCACTGATGGTTTTTGTTGTTGATATTCATTTTTTCCTCGTGTAGTGTTTTCCTTAAGATGCGTTGCAATGCTGGTTTTCTGGCTGCAAATTCTTTTAGCTTTTGTTTATCACAAAATATTTTTATTTAGTTGTCTTACCTGAAACTTAATTTTTCTGAATACAGATTTCTTGGTTGTCATCCATTGTTTTTAAGTGTTTGAAATACGTTGTTCCAGGATCTTCTCACTTTCAGCGTCTGTGATGAAAAATCTGTTGTTAACATTTTTGGTTTACCCCTGATTGTAATCTGCCTCCTTTCTCTTGTAGCTTTTAATATTTTCTCTTTGTTTTGTACATTGGATATCTTCATAACAATGTTTCTTGGCATTGGTCTACTGTGATTTTTTTGTGCTCGGTGTCTTGTAAGCATCTACAATTTTTTTTATCCGTTTCCATTTTTATTTCTGGAAAGTTTTCTGTAATTATTTCATTCAGCAGGTTACTCATTCCCTTGGTTTGAATCTCTGTACCTTACTCTATCCAGATGACTCATAAGTTTTTTTTTTTTTTTTAATGATATCCCATATCTCTTGGATGTTTTTCTCATGACTTTTTACCAGCATTTCTTTGTTGGCTAGACTTTTTTCAAGATGATATATTTTGTCTTCATTATCTGACATTCTGTCTTCTACTCGCTCCACTCTGTTAGTGATACTCTCAATTGAGTTTTTAATTTGGTTTATCATTTTCTTCATTTCTACAATTATTGTTTGATTTTTTTATAATCTCTATCTCCTAATAAAGATGCTTAATTTCTTTTTATATCTGTTTATGTAATTCATTTTCAATGTGTTCTTTCACTGTTTGGTTTTGATGTCTCGTATCCTCTTTAAGGTTCCGTTCCATCTGTCTAAGGTATTCCTTGAGTTCTTTATATGACCATTTTTCTGATGATTCCTTCTGAATATTTAGGCTGTCCATTGTTGTTTATACTCCTTTTCTTCCTTGTTTTTTTATGCTGCTCATGTTACTTCTTGTTTTGTTTGACTGCTGAGTTACTGCTTACTCTTATAAATTTATTTGATGCTTCGGAGGAAAGATATTAGAAGGGAAGGGAAGAAGTCACTAAAGAGAATGAGAGTAGGCAGGTAGAATTCAAGGAAGGGGGAATAAGAAAATTGAAAAGAAATGAAAAGACAAAAGAAAAATAGAAAATAAATAAAGAAAAAACATTTAAATAATAATTATAATTAAAAGATGAAAATTAAAATTTAAAATAATATTAATAATAATAATGATAAAATAAAAAAATAAAAACATTAAAAAAAGTTAAAGAAGAACAACAACACAAATGAAAATGAAAGAAATAGAAAAAATATAAATTAAAAAAATAATAATAATTAATGCAGTCATAGAGTTCAATTAACTTCTCTTCCAGTAGGTGGAGCTGTGTGCACTGGGCCAAGCTTCTCCTCTGAATAAGTGGGAACCAATCACTGTGCAGCAGCTCTTCCTCCCAGACTTGGCGGATCTCCAATCCTGAGTGCCTAGGGCCTTCTCTTGTGCTTCCTCAAGCCATGCCTTGCTCACCTGTGACGCTCACCACAATAGTGGTTACAAGCCAGAACTCTACTCCTGGCAGCCCTGTTTTCATGAATGCCTGGGCACACTCTCCCTGTTTGCCTCCCTCAGACCCTAGTTTTGTAGATCTTGGGGCTGAGGACCCCCAGCGGATTTTCTTGCCCTCTGGGAGCCATGCCCCCGGTACGTGGTGTAAGAGACCTCAATTGTCAGCACTTGTGGGATCAGGAGCCGGGAATTCCACGCGCTAGTCCCGAGCCAATCCTGATTCCCTAGGTCTGGCTATCGTGCTCACGGGAGAGCTGGGAGAGGCCCTTAAGGCTGAGCTGGGAGGGGCCCTTAAGGTTTCCCCGCTGTGTTGAGAGAGATGGCTAGGGGATTACACACCTGTCACGCTGGTTTTAATGAAGTTATCTCCTCTGCCCGTGACGTCATTTCTATGCTATGGTGGTATCCCATGCAAATGGTGACCGTTTGTTCCCTTTGCAAGGTAACCAACGCAACGGGTGGGTCCTGACTGTCTCTCCCAAGCGCCGTTTCAATCCTGTGGCCACTGCTTTTGAAGGCTTGGTTGGCTTTTACCTCTGAAAGTTCAGAAGGGCCGAACAGTTATTTCAGTGGGATCTTAGTGCTGAGTCATGAAAACCAGGCAAACCGGAGGTTGAATGCAGCCCATCCAGGCTCGGTGTGTGTTCTGAGGGGCCCAGAATGTTCGCCCCAGATCCACATCAGGTCAACATTGCCTACTGATTCTGAGCAAACAGCATTTAGACAGTTTACGACTCCCTATGCCCGCTCAGCTGAAGAGGTCAGAGACTTGATTTTTCCATGCCTGCCTTCATGATGGATCTCCTGTATTGCTAATTTTTATATCTGTGCATGTGAGTGTGTATGTATGAGAGTGTATATATATACACTCTCCAGATTTTTTAAAATATGAAATATATGTGTCTTATTATACACTCCCTAAATTAATTCATATTCATATATGTGTATTTATAATCAACTTTCCACAAGATTATTCTCAAAAATAATCATCCACCTGAAATACATATTTGTTTTCTAGTACTGAAAACTAAATTCAGTGAAAGGTGCAAACAAATCCTAATATTTCTACAGTTACTGAGCTAGTTTAACATCAATGCAAGTATATTCTTAGGGGACATGATGTGTATTTTGACTTTCATTTTTATTCAACACTGGTACATTACTACTCCTTCAGTTAATGCACATCATAGGATATATATTTCGTTCACAAGTTAGAAAATTTATAGGCATTTGTTTCACGATCAATCACTTCCTGATTCAGAACACATGATTCTTCTATGTTTCTTGACTGGTCTTTTCATGAGACTTCTTTCCAAACACATTATTTTCGTTTAACATCATCACTTATAAAGCAAAACTCAAACACCCTTCATGATAAACCATAATCCTAATATTACCATTAGATATATAACTGGTTGGAATGAATGATTATATATCAATATAAGATTTCTTATATATTTTCAGATTTCAATTCAATCCATTATTTAAAGTGGAACCAGTTACATTATTTATTCATATTATCGTCTATTCATGCATTATCTCTATATTCATAGACACAGGGTACACCTCTTTGTACCCCTAATACTAATGTATATGTCTTCAAAATATTGCTCCCAGACATAGTGAAAGAAATACTCATGTTACCTGATCTACATATACATTTTACCACAGTAATATTCTGAACAAAAAAAATGTAAAGGTCACACTTATGATTGTACCAAAGCCTAAAAGGAAAGTGAACATGGATAACTAATAACATCCGTGTCCAGGTTGCCTAATGCTCTCAAATGTAAATCCCATTGGTGACAACATATTTGTTTTTACCTATGATTATATATTCAAACTCAACCCTGTTGAAAATGTCTAATCCTATCACTCATTTATTCTTTGCCTGATTTCGTTATGTCGCTATTGATACTTGCTTTTCTACATAATTTCCCCAGTTCATTATTGTGAATGACTCTTCACATGTACTGACATTTACATTCACTCTCTAAACGAAACCCTATTGCTAAATAAGCTTTTTATTCCAAATCATATTCTCACTCTTCTTCCTAAACCTACCGACTATCTTTCTAATCCTACCAACTATCACTTTTTGACTGGATGTTCTCTTCTACATTCAATCATCCAAGGTACACGGTCCTATGCCATTGTATATTGATTTAACTGAGACAATTGTACAGAACGTAATTCAACACTATGTATCCCAATCAAGGGCCCAATGCCCTTCTGGGCTTCAAATCTTTCTTATATTTCCGTTTTCATACATATATTTCACTTATATATTCTTATAAATATCGCAGGTACCCAATCCCTTTATTCATCCTGCAGAATGATTCCTAACCCAAATCGAACATATAATTAACCCTAACCATACACTAACTTTACCGAAGAGCAGGGACAGAGTTGGTATTAAAATACAGGAATGTAGGGTATCTTCACCTGCTGAGAACCTCAAATGTTCATTTAGAAATGATCCCTGGTGAAGATGAAGGCAGCTATGAAAGACCTCAGAAAGCAAAAGTCATCTTCCATGGCAATCATCCTGGTCGGGTTGAAGGGTTGTGTCTGAATCATTCTCTCTCTTCTTAATGTATACAAGATGGACCAAACCAGTTCTGTGTGGAGAGCTGTTCCGGGGTGCTTTTGATTGATATGACATTCTAACTTGTGAAAGTGTTACAGGAAAACTGGGGCAGCCTCCACCTCATGGGACTTTTGGAAGCAACTGTTAGGGCAAAGTGGTTGTCAAGGCAGTGACATAATTCAGATCCTGAAGAAAGTGACCTCACCTCACTTCCTTGGTGATAAAACTCTCTGAACTTGGGATCCAGGAAGCCAGGCACTCAGAGACAGTCCCTGTCCCAGTCCCAGTGGTCTCACATGTTTGGATTTACCAAGGACAGAGTCAGTCTTTCTTGGAACCTACAGATGTGAGGATGACGAAATGCCAGGAAACCTTTGAAGAGGGGCTTTTCCTGAGAAAGCAGGTAGTGTCTCACCACTGGCTCTTGACAACTTCACAGAGTTGGCCATGCAGACCAGAACTGAGACAGGAGAGGTCATTTTGGGGAAACATAGTATGGCCCACCAGTCAGAGGACACTCCGGAGAGTCACAGACCTACTTGGGGGAAGGAGGTGCCTTTTTGGGTGTGGGTGTGATTTTGTGGTTTTGGCTCATGTTCTCAGAATAGGTAGGAAAGGCAGTTTGTTTGGTTTAGAGTGGACTATTTTTAGTAAGTCCTTTGACAATGCGAGTGTCTGTGTATCCCACTGTGTTCATGATTGTAGACATTAGAAGAGAGAATGGATCAATGGATGTTTCCTGTCTACTAGAAAGCTTGCCAGCATTCATTGTGTCCAATATATGAGTGGACTCAGGCTTGCCTTATAGATGGGCAACACCTACTAGCTTCATAATTTCCTGTTTTCTCCTTCAATTCTGGCAACACTCCAGAATAGTATCATGGTTTTGTGTCCAAGATATGTACCACCTCCAATATCTGTGACATGGCCATGTACTAGATAGTTGAAGGGAATGTCTAGCATCTCAGAAATCTCAGATATCAGTTGACCAGGAAAGTCTCAGTGGAGAAACCCTGCTTTGGTCCTTTTGCTTACCTATTGTTCTGTTGCCCTGAATGTCAGGAAGATCTTTGCCTCAAGCCACCACTTTTTGAAGCCTGAAGAAAACAGTTTTCAAATGCAAATAAATGGGCATCACCTGTGGATCCATGCTTAATTGCTTTGAAAAGGGATATGTCTGAATCAGTCTCTTGGCCCTGTGTGAGGCTGTGGCTTAGATTCTCAGCACCTGATGGATCTAAAGATAGATCCCATGCATGCATCCAAAACCAAAATGCCAAAAAGATCAGATATTGTTGATTAACTCTCTTGCCTTCCTCTGGTAGGTTCCTGAAATCCATCAAGTGAGAACAGGGATCCTTTGGGTCAAATAAGTTCTTCAAAACCCAGCAGAGGCTAGCCCATAGATGCTTGTTTTTTCTCATGACTCCAATTCACTTAAAGAATCTAAACCTCAAAGTCAGTAGTCCTCAAGTTGGAGAAGCCAAACAGTATTAAAGGAAGGCCTATTTGATCACTCCTGGTTTACAGGAAGGGTGTCCACGCCACCCTGACTTTAGGCAAATGAGGGGCAGGAAGCTTATTTTGGACACTGACGTGGGCTGCTCCCCTCATGGAAACCTCCAGCCACAGGTTATGATGAGTGTCTATATGGAAGAAGATTTGGGCCATGTGGGAGTGTTTTGGTTTTAATTGTGGACATTTGAATGGTGGTTGGAAGAGATGACTGGGTCCACCTGGGCTTGCACTCTGGTGTGATTCCCCTTAGAGACTGAGTTCTGGTACTGATCTCAGAGAAGTATTGCCATGAATTGTGTTGGGATTTTAGATGGCCATGCATGAGAGTTGCCCTTGGAAAGTGACATCTAGGCCCAAGTTGACTTTCCAAAGATCACAGGAAATCTCATCCAGGATATCACATGATTTTATTCTTAAAGACTTGGCAGCCATTTTTGAGAGTCAAAACACACATGGACCTCACATTGTAGACCTAAATGGGCCTGGCTCAATCTGACATTTTGGCCACTCTTTGGGAAGCCTTGCCTGTGAGAATTCTCCAGAGTTTTCATTGAAATGAGCTTAGTCACCATTTAATGGTTCCTGAATAAATTGAAACCCACAGTGCCTCCAACTTCTTTCTTAAAAATTGGCTAGATAAATACCATAAAAATTTTTGAAATTCCCATGACCGGGTGGCAGGAGAACATTTGGATGTCCTGTTGCTGATCATGAGTATGTAAGACAGTGCCCTGATTGACTTGGTTTTATGAAAATGGTGTAGAACAGAGATGCCAGTAAGTTGGATCCTGCTGAGTAGTTGTCCTAGAGCAGTGGTTGGCAGGTGGGTGATAAAACATCTGTGGTGGGCCATGTGGATGTGCCATTGGCTTGCAAATTGATTGTGACTGACATTTTGCAGCCAGTAGACTCTTATATGTAAAAGCATATTGTTATATGGAGAGGTTTCAGGGCAATGTTCAAAATCAGGTTGCTATGGTCAATGGGGCAAGCAATGTGGGATAGAAGCCTGGTTGGTGCATTCTCCTGTAGAACCCGACCCACCACAATTGACAGAACTCACTTCAGCACTGTGTCCCTGTTGAACTCTTTGTAATTCATGAAGCAAATTTCAAACTCCCAGTGCAGCAGCAAGAAACACCATGAATAGTGGAGGATGACCAAATGGATTTACAGTGCACATGGGGAGACACTTAGACCCCAGTGGCCACAAGTTACATACAAATAGAAAATTCAGCACTGCTGCCTCATGTTCATTGTAAAATAAGAAACAATGTCATTAATGTCACATAGATGAAGACCCAGCTTTGATGGTGTCACTCCAAATGAAGCTAATGCTCCTGACAACAGCATATATTTCATTGCCAAACCTTAGAGGCAGTTTCTCCAGATGTCAGGCTGGCAGAACTTCATGTTTGTGGAGTGTTTACCCTGTCCCTTACTTTTGGAACCTCTTCTACCACCTCCAAATTTGTGAACTCCTGAGCATTTTCCATTCCACATATGTATTCACAGATTTTCTAACTCCTCTCCTCTAATTGTGTCTTATGTGGGGCGAAGGTAATGTCAAGGCATTGTTCTGAATGAGAGTGGGAAGTTTTTTGTGTAGCACATATTTGCATACGCATTGGATACATTTTCAAATTTTCCATTCGAAATACTGAATCCCTGACACTAACACATACCCTAATAGACTTTGACTTTTAATGCTAATATTATGGAGAAAAATAACCCAAACAGAATAGAAATACAAGAGGTTCACAGGAGGCATGGTGTATAGTTGGACTTGCCTTTCGTATGATAAATGGTAGGTGTTATAAATCTAGCAAATTTTAATTGAAATAGTTCTCCATGTGTTTTAAAAGTTAACAAATATGTGAATAACTGTCTCCCTTTCTCTGTAGCCTATTAATCACATCTATTTTTATATGCACATATCAAATTCTACCTGGTATCACTCGTACATTTTGTGAGGTGGCTGGCTTGGCAGATACAAATTGTGAAAAGAGATCACTCCTACTTAATGCTGTTGGAACTGAAAATTCAACATACGGGTGAGCTTCTTAGTTGAACGACATAAATCCATGTTCATTAAAATGAATATTTTTGGATCTGTGGATGATATATATTTCATGGTGAATTTCGATTGGCATACATAATGCTACTTTTTAATGTCTCTGTGTGTATGTGTATGTATATATATATATATATATATATATATATATATATATATATATATACATATATATATATATTTTTTTTTCACTCTGCAGATTTTTCAAAATATGAAGTATATTTTTCTTATTATACACTCCCTAAATTCATTCATATTCATGTATGTGGATTTATAATCAACTTTTCAAAAGATTATTCTCAGAAATATTCATCCACTTGAAATACTGATTTGTTTCCTAGTACTGAAAACTAACTTCAGGGGATCATATGATGGCTGCGAAGGGAGTGCATCACCCCCATGTACTGCGTCACTGTGAGGGAGAATGACGAGTTAGAATGGCTAAAACCTATCTTGTTAGGAATTTCCAGCAAAATTGTGGTTCTCCAAAACCAAGTGTACATATTTCCATCTCAGGAGGATCAGCTACGGGGGCTCAAACGCGAGTGATTTGTCCTCACAGAAGGTCATGCGACTTATTCAGGAAATCGCTCCGTGGCTAGAGTCTGTGGCGCGTGCTGGGAAACGACGAGATAGCAAGGCAAATATACAGCGGTGCAGGTACTGTGGGCTCCTGCCAGGTATGCAATCACTGTGCTCAGTGCTGAATTCTGGGTTTGAGACGGGAAAGCATGCAGTCCAACTCGTTTCTCCAGACCCGTCAGACCACAGAGGAACCCAGCGGCCACCATCATGGAGAGGTGACTTCATCATCCCTTTTTTCGACTGATCGCAGCTTATGCAGCTATAGAACAGGTAATTTCAGGATGCCATTCACGTTTGTGTTGCAGACAAATTACTCAGGCTCAGTGCTAAAGAACCCGCAGAAACTGCGTCTTGGAGCCTGCTTCTATTAGAACATACAGCGAGCCCAGAGCGGCCGAATTCCGCCTCCAGGAACTGATCTGGCCCAGGGCTAAAGAACCGGTGGAAACTGCTTCTCGGTCCGGGTCTTGCTGAATATCAGTAAATATCAACCGAGCCTTCATAGGCAGTGGCAACAGGATTGAGACGGGGCTTGTGAATGCCGGTCAGGACTCACCGATTGCTTTAGTCACCCAGCAAAGGGAACGAAATGCTGCCTTTTGCATGGGATACCAACATGGCAGAGATCTGATGTCATCAGAAAGCAGCAGAGGAGATAACCTCATTGATACCAGCGGTGACAGAAACAGTTGGTCTCCTGGTAAAGAAAGTGAGTCACAAACACCCGGGTCTCTCTCACTTTGTCATCAAGCCAGAGGGGCAGAGCAGAGCTGCCGCCCACGCCCGGAACAGGCCCAGCGACACACCTGCATGGTAGTCACGTCACCCCAATTGGAATAGAGGCAGAGCAGAGCCGCCGCCCTTGCCCAGAACAGGCCCAGCGACCCGCAGGCATGGTAGTCACATCAACCGAATTGGAGTAGTTGCAGAGCAGAGCCTTCTCCCGCACCTAGTACAATCCCAGTGGCCCACCGGCATGGTAGTCAGGTCACCCCAATATTAGTAGGGGAAGAACAGAGCCTTCGCCCGCACCCAGAACAGGCCCAGCAACCTGCCGGCATGGTAGTCACGACCCCCCAATTGGAGTAGGGGCAGAGCAGAGCCATAACCCGCACCCGCAAGGTAGGCACACCTGCACCTGACTGGCAGAAGAGGCCCATCGCCCTGCCGGCACAGCAGACACTTCACCCCATTTGGAATAGGAGCAGAGCAGATCCATTGCCCGTGCCCGCAAGGCAGGCAGACCTGCGACAAACTGGCAGAACAGGCCCAGCAACACACCTGCATGGTAGTCACGTCACCCCAATGGGAATAGGGGCAGAGCAGAGCCGCCACCAGCACCTACAAGGTAGGCAGACCTGCGACCGATCGGCAGAACACCCCAGGGGTCCACGGGTAATAGCTGCAGCAGATGGAATGTCAGATAAAGAACTCAGGATATACATGCTTCAGATGATCTGGAGTCTCAAGGAAGACATTAGACAGCAAAATCAGACAATGAAAGATCACTTCGACAATGAATTACATAAACAAATCCAAGAAGCAAAAGATCAGCTATACAGAGAGATAGAGGTTGTAAAAAATAACAAACAGAAATCCTAGAAATGCAGAAAGCAATAAACCAACTAAAAAACTCAATTGAGAACACTACCAGCAGAGTAGAACACTTAGAAGATAGAACATCAGACAATGAAGACAAAATATTCCAACTTGAAAAGAACATAGACAGCTCAGCAAGACTGTTAAGAAACCATGAACAGAATATCCAAGAAATACGGGATAACATAAAGAGACCAAACATAAGAGTCATTGGAATACAGGAAGGTATAGAGGTTAAAACCAAAGCAATGAGGAATGTATTCAATGAAATAATACGAGAAAACTTCCCAGACTTGAAGAATCAGACTGACTCCCAAGTCCTAGAAGCCTACAGGACGCCAAATGTGCAAAATTATAAGAGATCCACACCTAGACACATTATAATGAAGATGCCCAACGTACACAATAAGGAGAGAATTTTAAATGCTACAAGAGAAAAAAAGCAGATTACATTTAGGGGTAAAACAATCAGGATAACAGCTGATCTTTCAACACAGACTCTGAAAGCTAGAAAATCCTTGAATAACATTTTTCAAACACTGAAAGAAAATGTATTCCAACCAAGAATTGTGTATCCAGTGAAATTAAGCTTCAGGATGGAAGATAAAATTATAACCTTCCATGATAAAAAAAAGTTAAAATAATTTGTAGCTAGAAAACCATCTCTTCAAAACATCCTCGGAAAATATTACAGGAAGAAGAAAGGGAAATAACAATAAAAACCAACAGTGGGATGTAGTACAGTAAAAGTGGGAAATAATCAAAGAAGAAAACAATCCATGTTTAATAACATAAATAAACAAATAGGGCTAGAAGAACAACCATTATCTCAATAATAACTGTAAATGTTAATGCCTTAAACTCACCAATTAAGAGACAGAGGCTAGTAGAATGGATCACAAAACAAGACCCAATAATATGCTGCCTACAGGAGACGCATTTGATAGGAAAAGACATACATAGACTGAAGGGGAAAGGTTGGGAAAAATCATATCACTTATATGGATTTCGGAAACAAGTAGGAGTGTCCATACTCATATCAAATAAAATAGATTTCAAGCCAAAGTTAATCAAAAGGGATAAAGAGGGACACTATATACTGCTCAAGAGAACCATACAGCAACAAGACATAAACATTATAAATATATATATGCCCCAAAACAATGGTGCAGCTATGTCCATCAAACAAACTTTTCTCAAGATCAAGAGTCTAATAGACCACCATACAATAATCATGGGAGACTTCAACACACCTCTCTCACCACTGGACAGGTCTTCCAAACAAAAGTTGAAATAGAAAACTATAGAACTCAATAACACAATTAATAACCTAGACTTAATTGACATATATAGAATATACTCCACAACATCAAGCAGTTACATTTTTCCTCAGCAGCACATGGATCCTTCTCAAAAATAGATCATATATTATGTCACAGGGCAATTCTTAGACAATATAAAGCAGTAGAGATAATACCATGCATCTTATCGATCATAATGGAATATAAACTAAAAATCAATGATAAAAGAAGGAAGGAAAAATCATGCATCACTTGGAGAATGAACAACAGGTTACTGAATGAACAATGGGTTATAGAAGACATAAAGGAGGAAATTAAAAAATTCTTAGAGATAAATGAAAACACAGGCACAACATATCAGAATCTATGGGACACATTGAAATCCGTTCTAAGAGGAAAATTCATTGCTTGGATTTCATTCCTTAAAAAAAGAAAAAAACAACAGCAAATAAATGATCTCATACTTCATCTCAGAATCCTAGAAAAAGAAGAGGAAAACAACAGCAAAATAAGTAGAAGGTAAGATTTAATTAAAATCAAAGCTGAAATTAATGAAATCGAAACAAAAGAAACAATTGAAAAAATTGAGGAAACTAAAAGTTGGTTCTTTGAAAAAATAAATAAAATCGACAGACCCTTAGCCATGCTAATGAAAGAAGAAGAGAGAAAACTCAAATTACTAGCATACGGGATGAAAAAGTCAATATCACATGTTAAGGTCTATAAACAAGTCAGCATGGCACCTGGTATTTTGCCAGAGAAATGTTAGGGTCTGTAAACAAGTCTGGATGGCGCCTGGCCAAATGCCATAGGGAGTGGTTTTTGAAGTAACAAAAGCAAGCCATTAAGTGTGGAGATTCCTTATTGGTTGACTGCTGTATCTATTTTATGCTAATTAGATAAGCTTTATAAAATGTATAAATATCGCTCGGATTCTACAATAAACGGCTTCCACTCCTGCTGTATCAATCTACACAAGTTATTTGTCACCCCCTGGCAATCACAGCAGATATTTCTGAAATACAGAAGATAATAAGAAATTAATTTGATTCGTTATACTCCAATATAATAGAAGATAGTGAAGGCATCGAAAAATTTCTTAAGTCATATGATCTGTCCAGATTGAGTCAGGAGGATATAGACAACCTAAACAGACCAATATCAATTGAGGAAATAGAAGAAACCATCCAAAGATTACCAACTAAGAAAAGACCAGGACAGTATGGGTATACAGCAGAGTTTTACAAACCCTTAAATATGAACTAATACCAATACTTATCAAGCTATTTCAGGAAATTGAAAAAGAGGGAGATCTTCCAAATTCATTCTACCAGGCCAATATCACCCTAATTTCTACACCAGACATAAACACTTCAAACAAAGAAAACTACAGACCAATATCCCTAAAGAACCTAAATGCAAAAATCCCTAATTAAATTCTGGCGAATCAGATACAAAAACATATTAAAAAAATTGTGCACCATGATCAAGTAGGATTCATCCGTGGAATGCAAGGCTTGTTCAATATACGAAAATCAATAAATGTTATTCACCACATCAATAGACTTAAAAATAAGAACCATATGATCATCTCGATAGATGCACAAAAAGCATTCGACAAAGTACAGCATCCCTTTATCTTCAAAACTCTAGAAAAACTAGGAATAACAGGAACATACCTCAATATTGTAAAAGCAATCTATGCTAAGCCTCAAGCTAGCATCATTCTGAATCTAGAAAAATTGAAGGCATTCCCTCTAAAATCTGGAACAAGAATGGGATGCCCTCTCTCACCACTTCTGTTCAATACAGTTCTCGAAACACTGGCCAGAGCAATTAGACAGACGGAAGAAATTAAAGGCATAAAAATAGGAAAAGAAGAACTTAAATTATTACTATTGCAGAAGACATGATTCTATACCTAGCAGACCCAAAAGGGTCTACAAAGAAACTAATAGAGCTAATAAATGAATTCAGCAAAGTGGCAGGATATAAAATCAACACACATAAATCAAAGGCATTCCTCTATATCAGCGACAAATCCTCTGAAATGGAAATGAGAAAAACCACTCCATTCACAATAGCCTAAAAAAAAAAAAAAGATGGGAATCAACCTAACAAAAGAGGTGAAAGTCTTATACAATGAAAACTACAGAACCCTAAAGAGAGAAATATAAGAAAATCTTAGAAGATGTAAAAATATATCCTGTTCATGGATAGGCAGAACTAACATCATCAAAATGGCGATATTACCAAAATTTCTCTATAGGTTTAATGCAATGCCAATCAAAATCCCAAAGGCATTTCTTGTAGAAATAAAGAAAGCAATCATGAAATACATATGGAAAAATAAAAGTCCCAGAATAGCAAAAACAATGCTAGGCAGGAAGTGTGAATCAGGCGGTAGAGCGATACCAGACTTCAAACTATACTACAGAGCAATAGTAACAACAATAGCATGGTACTGGTACCAATATAGGCCGGTGGACCAATGGTACAGAATAGAAGACACAGAAACCAATCCACAAAACTACAACTATCTTATATTTGATAAAGGGGCTAAAAGCATGCAATGGAGGAAGGATAGCATCTTCAACAAATGGTGTTTGGAAAACTGGAAATCCATATGTAACAAATTGAAACTGAATCCCTTTCTCTTGCCATGCACAAAAGTTAACTCAAAATGGATCAATGAGCTTGATATCAAATCAGAGACACAGTGTCTGATAGAAGAAAAATTCGCTTACGATGTGCATACTGTAGGGTCGGGCTCCAAATTCCTCAATAGGATACCCATAGCACAAGAGTTAATAACTAGAGTCAACAAATGGGACATAAACTAAAAATTTTTTTCGCAGCAAAAGAAGCAATAAGAGAGGTAAATAGGGAGCCTACATCCTGGGAAGAAATCTTTACTCCTCACACTTCAGATAGAGCCCTAATATCCAGAGTATACAAAAAACTCAAAAAATTAGACAATAAGATAACAAATAACCCAATCAACAAATGGGCTGAGGACCTCAACTGACACTTATCAGATGAGGACTTACAATCAATCAACAAGTACATGAAAAAATGCTCACCATCTCCAGCAGTCAGAGAAATGCAAATCAAAACCACCCTAAGATACCATCTCAATCCAGTAAGATTGGCAGACATTATGAAGTCAAACAACAACAAGTTCTGGCAAGGATGTGGGGAAAGAGGTACACTTGTACATTGCTGGTGGGACTGCAAATTGGTGCAGCCAATTTGGAAAGCAGTATGGAGATTTCTTGGAAAGCTGGGAATGGAACCACCATTTGACCCAGCTATTCCCCTACTCAGTCTATTCACTAAAGACCTAAAAAGAGCATGCTACAGGGACACTGCTACATCGATGTTCATAGCAGAACAATTCACAACAGGAAGACTGTGAAACCAACTTAGATGCCCTTCAATGAAAGAATGGAGAAAATACTGTGGCATTTATACACAATGGAGTATTACTCTGCATTGAAAAATGAAAAAAATCATAGAATTTGGAGGGAAATGGATGGCATTAGAGCAGATTATGCTAAGTGAAGCTACCCAATTTTTAAAAAACAAATGCCAAATGTCATCTTTGATATACGGAGAGTAACTAAGAACAGAGGAGAGACAAAGAGCATGACAAGATGATTAACATTAAACCGGGATGAGAGGTGGAAAGGAAAGGGAGAGAGAAGGAAAATTGCATGGAATTGGAAGGAGACCCTCAGGGTTATATAAAATTACATATAAGAGAAAGTGAGGGGAAAGGGAAAAATAATACAAGGGGGACAAATTTATTACAGTAGAGGGGGTAGAGAGAGAAGAGGGGAGGGGCAGGGAGGGGAGGGGGATAGTAGAGGATAGGAAAGGCAGCAGAATTCAATAAACACTAGTATGGCAATATGTGAATCAATAGATGTGTAAATGATGTGATTCTGTAATCTGTACATGGGGTAAAAATGGGAGTTCATAATGCACTTGAATCAAAGTGTGAAATATGATTTAACAACAACTATGTAATGTTTTGAACAATTATAAATAAAAATGAAAAAAATAAAACTAACTACGTGAATAATGCATGAAATCCTAATATTTCTACAGTAACTGAACCAGTTTAACATCAATGCAAGTAGATTCCTATGGGACATGATGTCTACTTTGACCTTCATTTTTATTCAACACTGGTACATTACTATTTCATCAGTTTATGCACATCACAGGATATATATTTCATCCACAATTTAGCAAAGTTATAGGCATTTGTTTCACTTTCAATCAATTCCTGCTTTGAACACATGGATTCCTCCATATTTCTTGACTGGTCTTTTCTGAGACTTCCTTCCAAACACATTATTTTCGATTTCCATAAACACTTTTGAAACAAAACTCACACACACTTCATCATAAACAATAACCCTAAGATTACCATTATATGTGTAACTGGTTGGAGTGAATGATTGTATGTCAATATATGATTTCCTATATATTTTAAGATATCAATTCAATCCATTATTTAAAGTGAAAAATGTTATATTATTTATTCACACTAAGGTCTATTCATGCATTATCTCTCTATTCGTAGACACAGGGTACACCACTTGGTACCCACAATACTAATTTATGTGTCCTCAAATATTGCTCCCAGAAATGGTGGAAGAAATACACATATCATATGATCTACATATATATTTGATCACAATAATTTTCTGGGCACAAAATGCAAAGGTCACACTTATGATTGTACCAAATCCTAAATGGAAAGTGAACATGGCTTACTAAAAACATCCATATCCAGGTTGCCTAATGCTTTCAAATGTCATTCCTATTGGTGACTACATATTTGTTTCTTCCTAAGATTATGTACTCAATCTCAACCCTGTTGAAAATGTCTAATCCTATCACTCACTATATAATTGCCTCATTTCATAATGTCTCTATTGATATTTTCCTTCCTACATATTTTCCCCAGTTAATCATTGTGACTGACTCTTCACACGTGCTGACATTTACATTCACTCTATAACCGAAACCCTATTGCTACAGAAATTTTTGTCCAAATTTTATACTCACTCTTTTTTATAAACCTACCGACTATCTTCCTAATCCCACCGACTATCTCAATTTGAGTGGATGTTCTCTTCTAAAATCAAACATCCAAGGTATAAGGTCCTATGCCATTGATTATCAATTTATCTGAGACATCTGTGTAGAACGTAATTAAAAGCTAAGTATCCCAATCAAGGGCCTAATGCCCTTCTGGGCTTCAAATCTTACCAACATTTCTGTTTTCATACTTATATTTCACCTCTATAATCTTATAAATATCGCAGGTTCCCAATACTATTAATCATCCTGCAGGATGATTCGTAATCCAAATCGAACATGTTAATAACCCTAACCATACACTCTTCCCTCAATCTAACTTTACAGAAGAGCAGCGAGAGAGTTCATCTTACAATACAGGAATGTAGGGGATCTGCCTCCTGCTGAGAACCTCAAAGGTCCATGCAGATTTGATCCCTGGAGAAGATTAGGCAGCTATGAAGGACCTGAGAGAGCAAAAGTCATCTTCCATCGCAAACAACCTTTCCAGAATGAAGGGTTTTGTCTGAATAAGCCTCTCTTCTTAATGTAGAGAAGATGGACCATACCAGGCATGTGTGGAGAGCTGTTCCTGGGAGCCTATGGTTGATATACCATTCTAACATATGAAAGTGTCACAGGAAGTAAGGGCTGCCTCCATCTCATAGGACTATTGGAAGCTACTGTTAGGACAAAGTGGTTGCCAAGGCAGTGACCTCATTAAATTCCTGAAGGAAGTAATCTCACCTCACTTCCTTGGTGATGAAACTCTCTGAACTTGGGATCCGGGAAGCCAGGCACGCAGAGCCAGTCCCATTCCCAGTCCCAGTGGTCTCACTTGTTTGGATTTAACAAGGACAGAGTCAGTCTTTCTTGGTACCTACTGATGTGAGGATGCACAAATGTCAGGAAAGCTCTGAAGAGAGGCCTTTCCTGAGAAAGCAGGTAGTGGCTCACAGCTGGCTAGTGACAACTTCACAGATTGGGCCAATGAGACCATATCTGACAGAGGACAGGCGATTTCATCAGAACATAGTATGGCCCACCTGTCAGAGGACACTCCTGATAGTCACAGACCTACTTGGGGGAAGGAGCTGCCTTTGTGTGTGTGGGTGTGGGTTTGAGGTTTTGTCTCATTTTCTGAGAATAGGTAGGAAAGGCGGTTTGTTTGTTTTGGAGTGAACTGTTTCTGGTAAGTCGTTTGACAAGGCCAGTGTCTCTTTGTCTGTGTATCCCACTGTGTCCGTGGTTTTAGACATTAGAAAAGAGAATGAATCATTGTATGTGTCCTGACTAGTAGAAAGCTTCCCAAGATTCATCTTGCCCAATTTATGAATGGACTGTGGCTTGACTTATGGGTGGGCAACTCCTACAATCTTGCTAAGGTCCTGTTTTCTTCCTGAATTCTGGCCAATTTCCAGAATAGTCTCATTGTTTTGTGTCCAAAATATATACCACCTCCAAGCTCTGAGACTTGGCCATGTACTGGATTGCTGAAAGGAATGGGAGCATCTAAGAAAACTCAGATATGAGTGTGACCAGAAAATTCTAATGGAGAAACCCTGCTTTGGGCCTTTTGCTTACCAATTGTTCTGTTGCCCTGAATGTCAGAACGTCTTTGCCTCAGGCCACACCTTTGTAGAGTCAAAAGAAATAGTTTTCAAATAGAAATGAATGGGCATCACCTGTGGCTCTTTGCTTAATTGCTTTGGAAAGGGATGTGTCTGAATCAGCTTTTTGGCCCTGTGTGAGGCTGTGGCTTAGATTCTTAGCACCTGATGGATCTAAAGAAAGATCCCATGTGTGCATCCAAAACCAAAATGGACAAAAGAGCATTCATTTTGGATGAAGTCTCTCGCATTCCTCTGTAAGGTTCCTGACATTCATCAAGTGAGAATAGTGATCATTTGGTTTAAATGTGTTCCTCAAAACCATGCAGAGGATAGCCCATAAGTGCTTGATTTTTCTCATGACTCCAAATCACATAAAGACTCTAAACCCCACAGTCAGTAGGCCTCAAATTGGAGAAGCAGTGCCATCTTAATGGCCGGCCAATTTGATCACTCCTGGTTCACTGGAAAAATGTCCAGGCCACCCTGATTTTAGGCAAATGAGGGGCAAGGGTGGTTATTTTGGACACTGTCTTGGGCAGCACCCCTCATGGAAACCTCCAGCCAGAGGTTATGATGAGTGGGTATATAGAAAAGATGAGTGACATGTGAGAGTGTTTTGGATTTAATTGTGGATATTTGTGTGGCAGTTGGAAGATATAACTGGGTCTACCTGGGCTTGAATTTTGGTGTGATTCCCCTTAGAGACTGAGTTCAGAAACTGACCTCAGAAAAGTATTGCCATGTATTGTGTTGGGATTAAAGAGGCCATGTATGAGAGTCACCGTTGGAAACTGAGATCTAGCCCCAGAGTGGCTTTGCACAGAGCACTGGGAATCTCAGCCAAGGTATCACATGATTTCATTCGAAAGACTTGGCAGCCATATTTGAGAGTAAAAACACACATGGAACTCACATTGTAGACCTCAATGGGCCTGGCTTAATGTGACCTTTTGTCCACTCTTTGAGAAGCCTTGCCTGTGAGGGTTCTTCAGAGCTTTCATTGAAATAATCTTCCTCACCATTTAATGGTTCCTGAAAAAAATGAAACCCACAGTGCTTCCAACTTCATCCATGTAAAATGTCTAGATAAATACCATGAAATTTTTGAAATTCCCATGACTAGGTTGCACTAGAGAACCTTTGGATGTCCTGCTGCTGATCATGGATGTACCTGACAGTGCCTTCCTTGACTGGGTTTTATGAAAATGGTGTACAACAGAGGTCCCAGTAAGTTTCAGGCTCCTAAGAAGTGGGCCTAGAGTTGTGATGGGCAGGAGTGTGATAAAACTTCTGTGTTGGAGCAATTTGGATCTTCCATTGGCTTAAAAATGGCTTGTGGCTTACATGGTGCAGCCAGCAGACCCTTATAAGTAAAGGCATTTTGTTATATGGAGAGGATTCAGGACAATGTTCAGAATCAGGTTGCTATGGACAAGGATGCAATGGGGCAAGCTTTGAGGGATAGAAGATTGGTTGGTGCATTTTCCTGCAGACCCTGACCCACCACACCTGACAGAACTCCCTCCAGCACTGTGTCCCAGTTGAACTTCTTCTATTTTATGAAGCAAATACCAAACTAACAGTGCAGCAGCAAAAACCCCACAAAACGTGTAGGAGGGCCAAATGGCTTCACATTTCAACGGGGAGACACTTAGACCCCAGAGGCCACAGTTTACCTAAAAAGAAAAATATCAGCACTGCTGCCTCATGTTCATTCAAACATCAGAAACAATGTCCTCCAGGTCTCATAGATGCAGACCCAGCTTTGATGGTCTCACTACAAAGGAAGCCAAATCTCCTGACAACAACATATATTTAAGTGACCTATCTCAAGGCAGTTTCTCAAAAAGTTTTTAGGCCAGCAGAGCTCCATGTTTGTGGAGTGTTTACCCTGTCCCTTGCTTTTGGAAACTCCTCTACCACCTCCAAGGTTGTGAACTCCTGAGCATTTTCCATTCCAGATATGTGTTCACTGATTTTCTAACTCTTCTCCTCTAATTGTGTCTTACTTGGGGTGAAGGTAATGTCAAGGCATTGTTCTGGATGAGAGTGGGAGGATATTTGTGCAGCATATATATGCATACAATTTGGATTCATTTTCCAATTTTCATTTTGAAATATTGAATCCCTGACACTAACCCATACCTACTAGACTCAAACAACTCATCCTAATATGATAGAGAAAAATAACCCAAACCTATAGAAATACAAGCAGTTCATTGGAGGCATGTTGTATAGTTTGACTTGCTTTTTGCATTATATAAGGTAAAAGTTATAAATTTAGTCAATTTTTAATCGAAGAAGTTCTCCATAAGTTTTTAAACTTAAAAAATAGGAGAATTCTTGTTTCCCTTTCTCGTTAGCCTATTCACACTTGTATATTTATATGCATATATAGAATCCTACCAGGTATCACACGTACATTTTGAGGTGGCTGACTTGGCATATACAAACTGTGAGAAGAGTTCAAACCTCCTAAACGCTGTTGGAACTGAAAATTCAACCTATAGGAGAGCTTCCTAGTAGAAGAACATTATACATAAATTCATGTTCAGTAAAATAAATATTTTTGCATCTGTGGGTGATATATGTTTACTGATGAATTTCTATTGCCATTTATATTGCTTCTTTTAAATGTCTGTCAGTGTTTTGTGTGTTTGTGTGTGTGTGTGTGTGTGTGTGTGTAATATATCTGTACACTCTGCAGATTTTTCAAAATATGAAATATATGTGTCTAATGTAAACTCTCTAAATTCATTCATGTTCATGTATGTGGATTTATAATCAACTTTTCACAAGATTATAATCAGAAATATTCATCCACCTGAAATACATATTTATTTCCTAGTACTGAAAACTAACTTCAGTGAATGGTGCATACAAATCCTAATTATTCTACAGTAACTGACCCAGTCTAACATCAATGCAAGTAGATTCCTATGGGACATGATATGTAATTTGACGTTCATATGTACTCAACACTGGTACATTATTATTTCTTCAGTTTTTGCACATTTTAAGTTATACACTTCAACCACAAGTTCACAAATTTATAGGCATTTGTTTCAACTTTAATCACTTCTTGCTTCAGAACACATGTATTGGCAGGGTTTCTTGACTGGTCTTTTCATGAGACTTCTTTCCAAACACATTATTTTTGATTTCCATAATCACTTTTGAAGCAAAACTCACACACTCTTCATGATAAACCAAACAATAATATTTCCATTAGATATATAACTGGTTGGAATGAATGATTGTATATCAATATACGATTTCCTGTAATTTTTCAGATATCAATTCAATTCATTATATAAAGTTCAAAAAAGTTATATTATTTATTCACAGTATGGTCTATTCATGCTTTATCTCTATCTTAATAGACACAGGGTACACCTTTTTGTACCCCCAATTCTAATTTTAAATCTTCAATATATTGCTCCCAGAAATTTTGAAGGAAATACTCATGTCACCTCATTATCACAGTAATATTCTGGACAAAAAATGGAAAGGTCACACTTATGATTGTACCAAAGCCTAAATGGAAAGTGAACATGGATTACTAAAAACATCCATGTCCAGGTTGTCTAATGCTGTCAATTGTCAATCCTATTGGTGACTACATATTTGTTTTTTCCTAATTTATATATTCAAACTCAACCCTGTTGAAAATGTCTAATTCTATCCCTCACTTTATACTTTGCTTGATTTCGTAATGTTTCCATTGATATCTGCTTTTCTACACATTTTCCCCAGTTCATCATAGTGACTGACTCTTCATATGTGCTGATATTTACATTCACTCTATAACCGAAAGTCTATTGCTAAAGAAATTTTGGTCCGAATCCTATACTCACTCTTCTTCCTAAACCTACCGACTATCTTCAGAATCCTACTGAATATCCCTTTTTGACCTGATGTTCTCTTCTAAATTCAATCATCCAATGTACAAGGTCCTATGCCATTGTATATCGAATTATCTGAGACATCTTTGCAGAACATAATTCAAAGCTAAGTATCTCAATCAAGGGCAAAACCCTTCTGGGCTTCAAATCATAACTGGTTTCTCTTTTCATAATTATATTTCACCTCTATATTCTTGTAAATATTGCAGGTTCCCAATACCATTATTAATCGCACAGAATCATTCGTAACCCAAATCAAACCTGTTTTTAACCCCAAGTATACACTGTTCCCTCAATCATTTTACAGAAGAGCAGGGACAGAGTGGTTCTTACAATACAGGAAAGTTGGAGACCTTCCTCCTGATGAGAACCTCAAATATCCATGCACAAATGATACCTGGAGAAGTTGTAGGCAGGTATGAAGCACCTAGGAGAGAAAAAGTCATCTTCCATGGCAAACAACCTGGTCAGGATGAAGGGATGTGTCTGAATCTGCCTCTCTCTTCTTATTGTAGAGAAGGTGGACCAAACCAGGCCTGAGTGGAGAGCTGTTCCCAGGTGCCAATGGTTGATATCCATTCTACCTAATAAAAGTGTCAAAGGAAGTAGGGGCAACCTCCATCTTATGTTACCCTTGGAAGCAACTGTTAGGACAAAGTGGTTGCCAAGGCAGTGACCTCATTCAGTTTCAAAGAATGTGACATCCCTCATTTCCTTGGTGATGGAAATCTCTGAACTTGGTATCCAAGAAGCCAGGCACCCAGAGGCAGTCCCAGTCCCAGTCCCAGTGGGCTCACTTGTTTGGATTTACCAAGGACAGAGTCAGTTTTCTTGGTACCTAATAATGTGAGGATGGCCAAATGCCAGGAGAGCTCTGAAGATGGACCTTTCCTGAGAAAACAGGTAGTGGCTAACCACTTTTTCCTGACATATTCATAGAGTTGGTCAAGGAAACAAGATCTGAGAGAAGACAGGCCATTTCGGGGGAACATAGTATGGCCCACCAGTCAGAGGACACTCCGGATAGTCACAGACCTACTTGGGGGAAGGAGGTGCCTTTGTGGGAGTGGGTGTGGGTTTGTTGTTTTGTCTCATGTTCTGAGAATAGATAGGAAAGGCGGTTTGTTTGGTTTGAAGTGGACAGTTTCTAGTAAGTCATTTGACACGGCGAGTGTTTCTGTTTCTGTGTATCCCACTGTGTCCGTTGTTGTAGACATTAGAAAAGAGAATGCATTAATGGATGTGTCCTGTCTAGTATAAAACTTCCCATAATTCGTCCTGCCCAATATATGAATGGACTGCAGCTTGTCTTATCGATGTGCAACACCTGCTATCTTTCTAAGTTGTTGTTTTCTTCCTGAATTCTGGCCACTCTCCAGAATAGGCTCATGGATTTGTGTCCAAAATATGTACCACCTCCAAGCTCTGTGACATGGCCATGTACAGGATAGCTGAAGAGAATGGCGAGCATCTCAGAAAACTCAGATATCAGTGTGACCAGGAAAGTCTCATTGCAGAAACCCCGCTTTGGGCCTTTTGCTTACTTATTGTTGTGTTGCACTGAATGTCAGGAAGGTCTTTGCCTCAGGCCACACCTTTGTGAAGCCTGAAGAAAACAGTTTTCAAATGGAAATGAATGGTCCTCACCTGTGGCTCTTTGCTTAATTGCTTTGGAAAGGGATGTGTCTTTATCAGCCTCTTGGACCTGTGTGGGGCTGTGACTTAGGTTCTCAGCACCTGATGGATCTTAAGAATGATCCCATGTGAGCTTCCAAAACCAAAATAGCATAAAATATCATTCATTGTGGATGAAGTCTCTTGCCTTCCTCTGTTAGGTTCCTGCACTCCATCAAATGAGAATAGGAATTCTTTGGGTCAAATGAGTTCTTCAAAGCCCTGCAGAGGTGCTTGTGTTTTCGCATGACTCTAAATCACCTAAAGAATCCATACCTAAAATCAGTATGCCTCAAATTGGAGAAACACAGAAGTATTAAAGGCAGGCTTATTTGTTCACTCCTGGTTCACAGAAATGGTGTCCAGGCTACCCTGACTTTAGGCAAATGAGGGGCAAAGGAGCTAATTTTGGACACTGTCTTGGGCTGCGCCCCTCATGGAAATCTCCAGCCAGAAGTTAAGATGATTGACTATATGGAATAAGATGAGGGCCATGTGGGAATGTTTTGGTTTTAATGTTGCTCATTTGTGTTTCATTGGAATAAATGATTGGGTCCACGTGGGCTTGAACTCTGGTGTGATTCCCCTTAGAGACTGGGTTTTGGAAGTGAACTCAGGGAAGCATTGCCATGAATTTTGTTGGGATTTTAAGAGGCCAAGCATGAAAGTCACTCTTGGAAACTGAGACCTAGACAACGGGTGGATTTCCACATTGGTCTGGGAATCTCAGCAAGGATATTACATTATTTTATTCTTAAAGAAATGGCAACCACAGTTGAGAGTCAAAACACACATGGACATCACATTGTAGACCTCAATGGGCCTGGCCTAATGTGACCTTTTGTCCACTCTTTGGGAAGACTTGCCTGTGAGAGTTCTCCAGAGATTTCATTGAAATGAGCTTCCTCAACATTTAATGTTTGCTGAATGAATTGAAACCCACAGTGCCTCCAAATTCATGCTTGAAAAATGGCTAGATAAATACCATGAAATTTTTGAAATTCCTATGACCAGGTGGTACTGGAGAAACATTGGATGTCCTGTTGCTGATCATGAGTATACCAGACAGTGCCTTGATTTACTGAGTTTCATGAAAATGGTGTAGAACAGAGATGCCAGTAATTTGGAGCCTGCTGAGTAGTGGGTCTAGAGCAGTGGTGGGGAGGTGTTTGATAAAACATCCGTGGTAGGGCCATGTGGATCTACCATTGGATTCCAAATGGCTTGTAACTGACATGGTGCTGCCAGCAGACCCTTATATGTAAAGGCATCTTGTTATATGGAGAGTTAGCAGAGGAAAATTAAGAATCAGGTTGATATGGACAAGGGGACAATGGGGCAAGCTGTGAGAGATAGAAGCCTAGTTGGTGCATTCTCTTGCAGACCCTGACCCAACACACATGACAGAACTCCCTCCAGCACTGTGTCCCAGTTTAGCTCCTAGTATTTCGTGAAACAAATACCAAACTCACAGTGCAGCAGCAAAAACACCACAAAAAGAGGAGAAGGAACAAATGGCTTCACAGTCCACACGGGGAGACACTTAGTCCCCAGTGGCCTGAGTTTACCTACAAAAAGAGGATTCAGCACTGCTTCATCTTGTTCATTGGAAAATAAGAAACCATGTCCTCCAGGTCACATAGATGCCGACCCAGCTTTGATGGTCTCACTACAAAGGAAGCCAAATCTCCTGAATACAACATATATTTCAAGTGCGGAAGCTCAGAGGCAGTTTCTCAAAAAGTTTTTAGGCCAGCAGAGCTCCATGTTTGTGGAGTGTTGACCCTGTCCCCTAGTTTTGGAAACTACTCTACTACCTCCAAGGTTGTGAACTCCTGAGCATTTTCCATTCCAGATATGTATTCACTGATTTTGTAACTCTTCTCCTCTAATTTTGTCTTACTTGCGGTGAAGGTAATGTCAAGACATTGTTCTGGATGAGAGCGGGAGGATGTTTGTGCAGCATATATTTACATAACATTGGATTCATTTTCAAATTTTCCATTCGAAGTACTGAATCCCTGACACTAACCCATACCTAGTAGACTCAGACTATTCATCCTAATATAATGGGGGAAATTAACACAACACAAT